>NC_137454.1:117119920-117258509 GCF_964235325.1 Thermobia domestica | reverse complement strand
GGTTAGTTCAAAATGAACTAATATATTGTGTAAATTATTATTTTGTGGATAACCTTGCGAAATTATATTACTTTTAGGATAGTAGTTTTAGTGAGTCATATCATTTACGTGTGTATGTATTATTAATATCTTACTGAGGTCGTTTCGCCATAAATATTAGATTATTATGTTATTTAAGAGTGTATGTTGTCATTTTCCATCGTTTTTGTGGAAAAATCGAAACAGGGCATCAACTTAAGAAAGTTTAAAATTCTATTTTCGTAAATTCTAAATTTTCATTTCCTAAAGATCAACCATTTTACCTTCATGAACTCCTTTATTTCATTGAAATTATTCGGATTGGAAGTGAAAAATCTCTGTTACGTCGAGAATTACGTAATATCTTATCATTGGGTCGGTATTTTTTTCATCTTTCGAGATTTAGGAACATCATATTGTGACATCAGTGACTAGCTAATTAGGGATGGTCTCTTTGTTATACCAACGAAGACATTGACTTTGCATTTTCAACGAAGACATTGATGAGATGTGGTCGACATGTAGCTGTCATCGCTAAAATTGTCTAGAACTTTAAAAAATAAAAAAAGAACGCAAACGTCACTAACTGAAAATTGTTATATGGACTAAATTGATTGATGTTTTTACGCAACGCAAAAATCGAAGTGGATTTCGCGTAGTACTCATTAGCGAGGTGAATTTTCGTAGCAGCTGAGGTTGACGCAGTGTGGCAGATTGCCATTGTGGCCGCAGTTTACTATGTTGTGTAATCCAAGTCTTCCAGGAGCTACATTTACTATCATCTGCCATGTGACCATAGAGTGCGTATTCGAAAATGGGGGGTATATTGAATGTCACATTGCTTAGGTCTACGTACCTTGTGTGCGTAAGCTCCAAATCTTGCGTATATTAACTTCAAGATATAAATCACTCACATATTTAAATTCAAAAATAGGATACGGTAGATACAAACTTAGTTTTCCAAATTCTAAATGCAGATATGTTTTTAATTTTATTTTTGTTGTGCAGTTTTGGTTAGAATTTACTTTTTCTGTTTACCGGGGACACAAATTATTACTGATTGTTAAATGTGCGTCTGCTCTAGCCCAGTAGACTGTGTATAAACCAGTCAGTGTATCATATTTGAGCAACTCATGGTCTAAAGCAAAGCGAACATCATAAATCTTCACCCAGGAGTTCTATTTATTTATTTTACATTTTATTTTATTTTATTTTTAGTTATTTTCTTTTTTTAAGTAAAAGATGTATGTTGCAAACACGGTCGTTTACTTTGAGCAAACAATGCTAATAAAAATATTTTAGATTAAAACCGTGGGGCGAATGTTCAGACCCAAGAGGGACGGGAATTGGGAATTGCGGAAATTTTATTTCATTCCATTCCAAACTTAATGACATTCTTTGGGGAAGTTTCTATATTGTCTGGGACGGTTGAATATCTTCTTTATTTTCATTGGTATGACCTCTCAAGGATAGCCCAATCACCTCGCTCCGCGTGGAGCGCCGTTTTTGTTTGTTAGTTTGTCCGCCGTTTTTGAAAGTTGTACTAATTTATTTATTTAAGCTTTTGACGCTAATTCAGAACATATTACTAAGTAGCTGTTTAAGGATAGATACAACTCTTGAAAGTTAAATTCAGGAAGCCCACATTGCACACACCACACCTTAATTACGTTCTAAGAGCACCAATTCAATCAAAACTTGGAGGTATGATTCCCACCTATGGTGTAAGTGTGTGGATTAAATTCAGTTGCCACTGTCCATCTAGATCCAAAGATACGCACTTGCAATACTAAGGTAATAAATGTTCTTGATTACTCCTATTTTAGTCCGCAGATATTCAATCCGATGCATTACGAAAAGCATGAACAGTAATGGTATCATGCAGAGGCAGTCACTAATCTCACATGTATTAATATTCTGAAGTTCGTTTCTACCAACATAATTACCAAAGGGATTCAGTGTGGCTAATGAAGTCCTTGGATACCATCTTGTACAACAAATGAGTAGTTTCCGGTGAAATCCATCAATATGATCACTTCATTATGTGCAAGATTAGCTATTTAAGTTGTAAACTTTGGTGTTTTGACAGATAGTGATGGCTTGTCAAACTGGCAATTTTTAAAACCACTTCTTTGTGACGTCTTGAACAGTTGCATGGCATACCTGCAATGCCTCTCTGTCAGTATGAATCCATTGCTTGCATTCTGCCATTTCGTCTGGATCATACGAAGCATCTGGATCTTTGGAAACATCTGAATGTCTCGAAGTTGAATTTTTCGTAGGCATTGTTTAAATTGTTGCTGCATACAGTCTTTTGCTTCCAAACTACATATAGTTTTCCTGATCATTTCCTTATAATCATCATTGTTGTTGCTGCGGCCGACATCAGTTTCACATTTTGGTGAATACACATATTGAATATATTCCAGAAACTGATTGTCATATTGCATACAATACGCTAAGAACATTTCTACCAATCTACAGTGAAGTAGACTTCGATGATTTTTACCATTAATTCTTAGTGAGGGATACAATCCTTTTTGACTGGACACAGACGAGAAAACTCATCTTCAAACAAACTGAGGACTTTCTTTCTTTCTTTTTTTTTAAAAAAAAATTCATTTAGGTATTCTTTCCTGTTCTCAAGTGTTGCCAGGATTCCAGGTTCTACCTTTAAAGTTCCCTGCTTCATTATTGTAGTTGAAACAGTATATATATATATATATATATATATATATATATATATGCAATCACCTGAATGATGCTGTAACCCATTGAGTCCTTTTTACAAATTTGTTGAAGCTTCAAACATGACCCTCTAAATGATGATAATGAAGTGCTTGCTGTGTAGCATCCATCAAGAACATCCATGTGTTCAGTAGACGCTGATTCTTATTCGTCCTGAGGTTTCAACTGTTTTTGAGCTGAGGTAGTTTTTGTCTACATTTGGCACAATTTTTCTGATCTGGCCTGAGAACATCGCTAGTCAATAGCTTCAACGTATCGGCTGTTGAAGTGGACATCGGTTGTTAACCCATGTTGACTGTGTGCTTTTCGTTCCCAAATGGGTTGCAGTAAGACTTCGTAGAAATTGAAATTTGGTCAGCAGCAGAGCGTGATCATAGGAACAAATTTAGGCATCTTCAGTAAAGTCAAATCCAGACTTGTGTTATGAAAGTTCCTTGTCCATTGATACCGTTTCTGTTACTGGCTTTAGCTTACTTTTACCGACATAAAATATTGATGGCTAATGACGATCAGTGCCATCTGCGTTTCCAAAACAACAGGATTCAGGTGTTTCTTGATTCAGTTTTTGCTACGATAAACAAATATTTAGTAATCGAGACAAGTGTCACTATCTACAACGTTACCACGAGCAAACAACTTACAATTAAATCATTACAAGAGCTTCACAAGAGCAGGTAATAGGGCAGCTAGTTCTAATATCGTAACTTTATAAATACTTTCAATTTGCTTTACGAACATTCTTACACAATCTAACATTTCAAACTTTCTATTATTATTATTTATTGTATTCTTAAACCATTGAAAATAGAACAAAAAGGGACAAATATTATAGAAGCACATTCCATAGTTTTCTAGATTATTCTATAATTAATTCAAATTGTTCTGTCATTTTATCGATGATGACTTTCCAAATTTTTATCGTAATTCTTGTTATTTATTAAGACGCAGGGTTTTTAAATTAAACTATACAGCTTCTAAAGCATGAATCATGTTCTTTGGCACCGTGGCAAGAAAATGATGTGGGGGAGTATACAGTGAAGATAATATCCCCCAAAATTTGCATCTACGAGATTTTGACCAACCTTGGAAGTGCGTATCTTTGGATCTAGTTGGACAGTGGGAATTACATTTAATCTACACATCGACATCGTAGATGGGAATCATGCGTTCCAAGTTTTGATTAAATTGTTGTATTTACAGCGCAATTATATGTTCAATGTGAGCTCTCTGAATTGCTCAAATACTTCTTTACCAAATTTCAAGAGTTGCATCTGTACTGAAGTATACTTAGAGGGCTTATTAGTAACATATTCAGAATCCGACAAAAGTTGCAATAGACCAGGTCTTCATGTTTATTACAGCTTTCAAAAGTGCAGGGCAGATTCTTCTGTCTATTAACCAAGATGAATATATTACAAAAGTGATTTTTTTTTTTTTTTTTTTTCAGAGAGACTCCTTCAGGCAATTTTTCAAATGAAGCAGCTGCTGGCAGCAAAGTGCACGCAAGAAAATGCGCCAAGCGCAGAAGAAGTTTCTAAGATCATGGATAAGGTGGTGAAGGGAGCAACAAGTATGTTATATTTTATTGTGCTAAAGGTGTTCTGTAATTTGAAGTGAAGGATAAGATATTTCAGTATAAAATCAGTGAAGACACGAATAAATATAAACTAGGATTGCTTACGGTATAAGAATACAGCTTACAGTATAAAAACTTCTGGATTCTTCATTAATGCTTTTTTTTTTCCGTCGTCGTAAATTAGGGTTGCCAGATTTTACGTTTTCCGTAAGTTTTACATTTTTCTGGCATGTTTTACATTATATGCTACTTTGCACGTAAATCGATTTCTTACATTGTTTTAATAAATAGAAGAAATAATAGTTCTGGAGACTTAAAAAAAACGTTAGTGCAAAAGAGAAATGTTGAATTAGAGGAACACATACTTTTAAGAACGGAACTCAACGATCCCACTTAGTATTCAGACAGAAAATACAACAGATTGAGTTTTGATCTCTTACCTAATCAGCGCCTGAAACTTGATTAAGAATAATTTGTTTTTGCTTATGATCGAGAATAATTTAGTTTTAGCTTCTTAGGTTTCCTCTGTGAACACCGTCTGGATCGTATAGCAGTTCCGTCAACAGCGATATACTGATATCAGGAACAGAAGCTACTGTAAACTTAAAAATGAGACAAACTTAGTTGCGTTTGAAGGCGGCACCTCGAGTTTCCTTTAAATGTTGTTAGCGAATTAAGAGAGCAGCGGTGTTGCTATGTCTTTGTATACATTCAGGTCAGTGTACGTATCTGCTGCATGCTCATCCGCTTAAGCGTGTCGTATATCAGTGACAACACTAAACCATACACATGTTTAACGATCCGTCAGAAATTGAGGGAACTTGGCTTGGGAGGCTTTAATGCATCCGCTGTAGAGGCACTGTCGGACTATCATTTCTTTCGGTCACTGCATAACTTCTGACTGGTATTAAGTTTGTTTCGAAAGGTCCTATGGAAACTGCGTGTCACAATTTTTTGACCAGAAACCATAAAAATTCTATAGGGACGGGATTATAATGTTAACGAAAACATGGCAAAAGATCGATCAAAGTGGTGCATATGTAATTTCAT
This sequence comes from Thermobia domestica, assembly GCF_964235325.1. NCBI lineage: Eukaryota > Metazoa > Arthropoda > Insecta > Zygentoma > Lepismatidae > Thermobia > Thermobia domestica. The sequence continues at coordinate 117,253,117 of NC_137454.1, read as the reverse complement.
AATTTTATTTCCATAAATGTATTTTCAACTTTGATCTCCTAAGGCTCAGTATTGTTAGACAACATGATATATATTGCTTTATTCTGTTACTGGTACTTAATGACTTATTACTAATTTCTTGTATTTACAGAGCTAAAAATAGCTGGCCATACAACTGATTTTGTCAACAAAGTGTTAGAGAAAGTAAAGAGTGGTGTCCCAGATGGAGGATTAGCTGACATGTAAAGAAGAGTCCTTGATTCTTTTTCCGATTGAAGCCAGTAGCGGACACATCAGAATGGGAAGTTAGTAGTATTGGAAGGTAGAAATATTTACACTTCGTTCAGATGTCTTGTTGTGGAACATTTGAACAGAACTTGTGTTCAAAATCCCGTAATAATGTTAAGAGGGAACTGTAGTTTGGCTGTGAAATTAATTACATGTATGATGTATCTGATAAGCCTATTTTAATTAGTTAAGTATAATGTAGTCATCCTTTAATAATTGTACGTACATATGTATATGCATGTATGTACAGTATATATTTGTGTACAGTGTAGTAAAGATAGACGATTCATAAGTGTTTTTACTGATATGTATGAAAAAAAAAAAAAAAAAAAGATTGTAAGCTTGTGTGCTTGCATATTGAATCAGGGATTGCGGCTGTTTTGTAAGTGGATTTTATATGGTTAACGAGAAGATTTTGCACCTTAAAAGCAGTTGAAGTATATGTGATTAACTTATATTTGTAGTTTTATTATTTGTTTTAATCATGCTTATAAATTTACCAAATTGAATATCTTACATTGCTACTTTTACTCATGTAACGATATCATATTTAATGGCAGTGCCATTAAGATTCTATTCTATTGTTACCCCGAATTTGTTTCTTCTTTGTGTAAGATCTTTATTTTGTTAAGGTGTGTTGTGTTTTTTCGTGGATAAGTCATTTTGTATCTATTGACAGTTCAGAAAAAGTGTAAGAATACGATCACTCAGCATTAGTGTAAGTAAACCATGTGAATGAGATGGGGAAATAGGAGGAATCAAATTATTTTTCTCACACCATAGGTCGAATTCCACAGTGTTTTTCCTATAGGTGCGAATCCAATCAAAATTCAGAGTAAAAAAAGTGCGGAACTCGGCCGGGAATCGAACTCATGTCTCCGGCTTTCCATGCGGGGGCGCCAATCACAACACTAGGGACTGGGTAGCATTGTAGTTAGCGCACCAGCATGATAAACTGGAGACTTTGTTCCATTTCTGGGTCAGTCTTGCGCTTTTTCACACTTTCAGTTTTCATGCGAGTGATGGTTTACTTTTATTTATGTTGTGTGATAATGTTTTTTATTATTTTCTGGCAAGTACTTTGTATATATATTGTGTAATTTGTATATAAACGATAGTCTTATTTTAGAAATGGATTTTGGTTGACACTTGGAAGACTACAGTAGTATCGTTAATCCGAACATTGTAAAATTACACATTTTTAAAGAAAATCATCCACACAAGTGCCATTGTGGTTATTTAAGCTGTTATTGGACCAATAAGATTAGAGTTACATAATTAGGGGATAGAATTTTTTAAAAAATGATGCTATATCGTCTAAGTAGGTTATTGAACTCATTGTTTAATAGGAATGGGAACACTAGTTTCCTGTTTTCATAATATTTAATGTGTACATATTTTTCACAATTCTGTTCTATATAAGAAACTATTGCAATTGTTCTACAAAATCGTGTTAGCCTGATCTGACATTTAATCTCAGAACGATAAAAGTAAGTTCCGGCTAAAATAGTTTTCATCAGAAAAGTTTATTTATGATAGTAAAGTTGTTATGATAATTATAGCGAAAGATATTCTAGTGTTAACGTTCTCAATCAGGAGTGAAATCAAGCTTTTTTTTTTTCTGATCAATAGCTAAGTGATGTAACCCATTTTCGCTAGAGCTTTTTTTTTTTTTCCTCTGATTTTGTTGTTACTATTCTGTTAGAATTCTTTTCATATATGGAGAATAATTTGGGGGAATTTTGGCTTTGTGAGTAGGCGGTTTTCGTAATATGTTTCATGTAAATACGAACACTCTGGGTAGAAGTGTAAGCAATTTCTGCTATCTTATTTAATGGAGGTCTTGGAAATTACAATTCTTTATTTATTAAACGAAATATAATAGTTTTATTTCTTTAAAGTCTGTTAGTTTCTAAAAAGGCAACATTGAACGTGCGAATGATATTTAAGCAGAGAGCATCTTCATAGCGTCTTCGATTACAAGGAGCTTATGATATTCAAGATGATACTGCTTGCTGCTGCGCTTAAAGACAGATTTTAACATAGAGGCGTTGTTTCATATTGTAAATATATTTATACACTGTTCGTACGAAATTTTAAATATATATTCTGGTTGTTTCTAAAGGAGACCATGAATTACGTACAAATGTATCAATAATCCAAGTGAATAGAATTCACAAGCTATCTAATGTATCTACGCACAAAATTCCGTATAATCAAAAGTTTTTCTGAATCACGCTTTCTGATGGCTAAATGTCACCGTGTAGACCTCTTTAGAATGCATCCATGCTGCTAATGGCATACACATTATTAATCTCTTTCAGCTTTGCTGGAAAGCTAGCGTTGAGTAACTTAGTTGGTAAATCTGCTGCCATCCTCTTTTTCCTGATTCTTTATCGGAAAGCACAGTTACTTCTGGGTATTTTCACGGAGATACCTTGTGAACTCCCTCGTGACTAAGCGGTTAACGTGCGCGCCTTTGGCGTGGGAGACCCAGGTTCGATTCCCGGTGGTAGCTCATGTGGTTCAAAACCCACGTTAAGCTGTAGGACCACGTCTCATATAGCTCAGCTGCTGAAGGGGACGCTGAACTGAAAATGGGATCGGACCAAATTGAAGATACCTTATACATCTTGATACAATTATTTGGTTCAAGAGGATCGAGTGTTTCTTGAAGCTTAAGAGGTCTGGAAATAAAATGAAATATAAGTAACACAGTTAAAAGAATAAAGCAAATCAAATAAGGTAGCAGTGAGTAAAAATGTTATTATTTGAGATTCTGTGAAATAGGAAAGCAAACTCCCCCCCCCCCTTTTTTTTCCCTCCTGATAGAACTGCTTGAAAATATGTACCTCTAGTTTACGTAGACACCTAGCGTATTCAGATGATCGGTTATATTAAATTGTAGCTCCATTCTTTTAGATAATTTCAGAAACAGTAAGTTAGCACTCTTCTTCAAGACACTGACATAGGCACGGAAATATAACAATTTTATAGTGCGGTACTTCTTGTATGGTTCATTTTCCCTCAGCTGAAGCTACGTTGACATTATTTCATAGACTCCCATTAAAATACGCAACGCAACACTAAACAACTCAAATTAGTTACATAGTCTTCATTTTTGAAGTTGTCATTCATTTTATTCATATGATAACGCACGGCGGAAATGGGTTAGTCAATGTAAACTACTTATATCTTTAACGAATTGAGTAATTTAAATATTGTGATTCAATAGTAATAATTAGCATTGTCCAGTTCATTTTTTTAGGAAGCTAAATTTGTTTTGTTTAATAGTGAATATTAATAAGTTCCGATTTCCTTTGGTTCAGTCACGTAACTCTTCAGACACCATAGCCGGCTTAAGTTTGCTAACGCCTTATCATAACTTTGATTTCTTTATAATTTTTTACTGAAACCGTATTGCTTGCCATGAATTGTTAGTTAAGTTTTAAAGGGAATATATATATTTTTTTTCTTAAACAGATTGGTGTCTCAGATACCGAGTATAGTTTAAATTTAATTTTGTGGTGTAATGTTATTGATCACAGTTTTCAAATACAATGGCAGGTATGAGATATACTGTAGCTGCTGGATTTAGTAATAGTGTCCACAGTTCTTGAATGAATCTACTTGTTGTCAGAAATTTAATGTCTTCACTTTATTCGCTATAATTGTGACAAGCTGTCAATTACAATATAAATCACTTTTAGTAGGGTAATGATCAGTTGAGGGATGAACTTAGAATGGAAGCTACATACTTTTTTTTTTCTTCGTAAATTTTTTAAATGAATTCTGTCTCACTTTATATCGAAAGTGTTTAGTTAGATAATAAGCTATTAAGATTATGTTTAGAGATTTAATAGACAATTTGGTTTTAAAATTCTGTTTCTATTTCATGTGGTAATATTTCTTCAGTAGCCTTGTCTGTTGTCCCTTTTCATGCTGTTAGTCATCGAAGAAAAAAAGAGTATGCACTGCATTTTAGGTTATACCAAGCTCTCAACCTAATGATACTATTGTACTGCTTGTTCTTGTTTATAAATCCTAGTTTCTATTTAATATGATAAAATATGTTAATTAGGATACTTTCAGAAGATTATCTATTTTCTCAGCATCGATTTGATCACATGTAATAATTTTATTTTCGTGTATGATACATACCCTGCTTTTGTTCTTAGTGAAATTAGTTTGTGAAGTCATAAATGTAGATGTTATTTGAATATATTTTGAATTATTGTAATTGGTGTCTGTATTCTTTAGTACTTTGTTTTTTTATTATTATTAATTAAATTACGAATTGAAATAAAAATCTATGTTTTTGACTCTTCAAAGAATGTATAGAATTTATCTTCGATATAAATAGAAAGAAAAAAGTGTGTCTTTAATGTTTCAAAGATTCAAGCTTTCGTGTTAGCTTTAAGCCTGATAAAAAAAAGAAAAGAAGAAGTACTTATAATCAGTAGGTTGTAAGTGCATACACTATGAAGCTAGTCTATCAGTGTCTCTTTATATCGCGTTTGTTAAAGTTTTTCCATATCTTATTTATACAGATTTCTCATCATTTTAGTTTCTTTACATGAGAGTTTATTGTATGCGGTTTTTCTCTTCAAGAGCGCATCAAGCAGCAAGCTTAGGAAACACTTATGTTACTGTACGCAAAACAACAAGAAATATTTCACATGAGCAGACAAGAATCTGATGGTAAAAATTATAGCAGTTTTAGGAAAACGCAAGCTATTAATCAGGCTTTTTGCATGTTAGTAAGGGATAAGATTAACAAATCTTGTAGTTTCGTTGTTGCGATATTCTAGTTAATATTTTATGGCAGTGTAACAAAACTGTAAATACATACATATACATATATATATATATTTTTAAGTCTTTTGTTGTTGCTTAATGATAATATATCAGCGAGTTTAAAGGCTGTGTAATAAATAGCAAAAATAATGTATAAGATGTATACAGAAGAATTATTATATAGAATATAGAAGTATATTTGTCTATATGGACACTCATGTACGTGCGCGCGCATGTAATGTATATTTATGTATTTTAACATATTACATAGTTCCTGAATATCTATTGTACCTTACTGAATTAGAAATTTTGTGTAGTAAAAGTACTTATATAATATTTTTTATGTTTGTTGGTTATAGAGACTATGTTAATTTCATATATAGATTTAGTGTATTTTAAGGATATGCTTAGGTGAAGAGTTATGTTAAACAATTTTCCCCCCTAAAACTTATCACCGAATGGAAACTTTATTTTCTTAATTAAAAATGTATTTTACTTGGCTTCGTACTTTTATATATATACATAAATAGTTTGTAGTAAGGGAATATGTTTTTTAGTGAGAAGGGAAAAGTTTTGTTTTATATATATATAAAAGAGATAACTTGCATGAAATGCATTATTTGTTGTTGAAAAATAGTGGTGAAGCAGAACTATCAGTCATATATGCTCAATATTAATTCTTGATGATATAGTCTTAAGTGGAGTGTTCTGTTTTTATTGTGTTTTTAAGTAATTAGTAAAACTTACCCATTAGCACAGTTAATGATGTGCTTTTCTTGTTTATTCTTGTAACTTTTTCATGCGCTATGCGAATATGTTTAGGTTAGAGAAAGTAAAGTTTAAAGGTTCATACTAGAGCGAATTCAAGTTGCAGAAGCGATGTTATATTGTTATTTTATGTAGATAGACAGGAAATGTCTTGTATATACTTGTTTTTCAGTAAGAATATTAATAATTATTATGTTATGTTGTTTTGTTTTTCTGTTTTATAGAATTGAGCAGGTCTTACGAATGTTTCTGTGGAAAAAGAGAATCGCGATGTCTGAGAGGGCTTTCAATATATAAGAAAATAAACAGTGTTCTGTAGCACTAATTCTCGTTTTTGTAGATATTGGGTGGATTTCTAATTGTTAGAAAGAACGGAAACGTGATCTTTGAATGTACTTCAATTGGGCACTTGCAAAGCCTTTTATATGCTTAGTAGATATTTACTTTGTTCATATTAAAAGGAAAGAAGGAGAAATCTAAATAATCAGGTACTAATTCCTTAAAAGAATCTTCGAAAGATATTAGTTGATTAGGATGGATTATTAATATAGTTTACGATTACCTGTTGCTATTTGAATTAAGAATTTCTGTTATTTTTGAAAATTTAGTCGTGGCGAAAAAGTGCATCAGAACATATTGAAAAATATGAAAAATTCTCTCGGTTTCCACATTAGTATTTTAGATCCTTTACTATGAAAAAAAAAAAAGTCATGTTAAGAAGATGCTCGTTGAAACTTACTATAGCAGTTTTGAATTTTTTTAAATATCTACACAAAAGAAAATCGGTAAAACTTCTTTGCAGTAGATAAATATAAAATCACAGTGGCTTAAGTTTAGGATAGATTCCCAAAAATTGTAATATGTTGACATTCCATAAATTCAAATTCTATACGTTATTAGTCCTCGAAGATTATTATGCCTATGTACAACATGTATGCAGGTACATGTCCTTGAAACTTTAGTGCATGCATTTGTAGTGTCGTCTGGATTATATTAAGTCCGTAATTTGGACGAAAGAATTGAAGCTTCATTGCACAAGAAGTGATCTAGATATGGTTGAAGAGATGTGAAATTCTCAAATTTATAAAATAACTGGATGGTAAGAGCACGGCGATCGGGACATTTGTCTGTTGTGGGTTCGAATCCCGCTTAGTGCATGCATGTTATGTGTTGTTTCTTTACCAATCATTTCATTATCACCGTTCATTTGTTTCTTGTAACCTAATGGACACAGCAATGGGTGTAAAGTTCAAACGTACCAAGGACAATTATTAATTTGACAGTGATGTAACTTGGTTGTGTATGTCCATTTTGAACGTTTGATAGCGGTGCTCGGGAGTAAGTACATCACGTCTTGGTAACTGAGAATTTTTCACGTGCATTAATTACGTAATTGCTTTGTCTAATCTTTTTATCCACTTCGTGATGCATTGGATGTCGAAGAGTGTGACCCTATAACCGTAGCATTAACCCAGTGGGACTTTCTGCTATTCCTAAAGGGAAGATTTTGTTTGACTGTTGATGTGAAATTACCTGTTCTATAGTTTGGTCATGGCCGTGTATTGTAAATTTACTAAGAAAGCTGAAATTCTATTCCAGCAGTTTAATAAAAAGTAATTTACTCTCAGTTATTCATAATTCGTTTGCTAATAGTTCTCAGCTGTTGTCAACCAAATAACATGTGTGCAGAACAAGACACGCAATCTTCATTACATGTAGGAAGGATATTTAATAGCTATTGTGATGTATTGAAGTAAAAATTTTGCAACGGTACAGATTTAGAGTAGATTTTTTCCCCTCACTTCAGATGTTCCATATAAGTCGTTTCCAACTGGCCGATGTATGACTCGAAGCACGCCTTTATGCTTGTGCAGTGACGGAGAGAAACCGCTGGAGCACGGGAGAGGAGTGGTCGAGTCAAAAGAATAAACTACAGTAGTCATGAGTCCATCACAGGTGGTGTATCTGTCAATTTCTGGTCTCTGCCTATTCTTTGCCTGTTCGCACTGAGAATGAGAGCAGCAGACTAGGACGTCACAGAAACATCGATTTGGAAGTGACTGCACTGTACATTTCAGATTTTTTTTTCTTAATTTGATTAAAATATGTAACAATTATCTCATGTAGAGTTTTAATAATCATGTACATCGTATGGATGTAGCTATATTTGTGCTTTGATGTTAACATGCTAACACTAAGTTAGTGTTTCTAGTTACCAATGTGGCCAGACATTAGTGAATAAATACAACTGGTCCTTGTTTTTAGGTATTAGCCATATCAATGAATTAATGAAGAAGTGAGAGTTGTGCTTTATAATTGAGTGTTTTTGTATGTTTGAGTGTGTTAACAATATAAATTGATAATCAAAATTTGATAAAAGAAGTGTATAATAAATATATACATACATATGTAATGGTTGTAACTCAGGAAATGTATGCAAGCAGTATGTGATACCAAGCTTTAAAGGTTATGTTTTAGTTGCTAGAAATTTGCCATTGTGTATATATAATATAGATGGATTTATTAAAAATAAGAGTTCTGACAATTTGTTTGGATTTTTTTAATATTATAGTATATGCAACCGAATTGAACGATGTACGTGTTTGCAGTCATGATTTTATGTCAAACAATTTGCTCAGCTAACTATATTTACTTCGAATTGTGTATATGTTCAAGTTTTTTGATAAAGTAACAACAGTCCCAGTTTGTTTATAAAATTACCGGAGTGAGTGAGTAAAGTAAGGAAACTGAAGATTATGTCGTTTATTGGGAATATATCAGTCTTGTTGCTGTGGATAATGCATTCCATGTTGTTTAACTTATTTCTTTCCATAAAATGCCTCGTTTTAAATTGGTTAAAAAATTAAAGTTGTGAGGCGCGTGTTCTTACAAAGAATCAGTACAACACAGAACTGGAGCTATTTACATAAATCAATACATGAATTGTTTCGTTATCAATAAATGCCGAGGTTGCGTCTAGAATATGTACTTCACAATCTGAAAGGAAAGAAAATTGATTTGCTTTTCGCTTAAAGTACAAAATTTCGTTTATGCCGTAGAGAGAATAGTTGTTTGCACTATTTACCATGAATCCGCATTATCTCGTGTTTTTCTAAATGCGAACATCAAGCAAATAAAGCCATCTTCTTCAATATAATGCTACTAAGTTGGTAATGTTTAAGACAACATAAAATGAATGTCACTTTATTAACGAAGATTCGATTTCGCGTGTAATTAAGAGAACTTTTCTACACGTTTCTCCGTATTGTATTCACTTTCACTATTTTTGGAACGATTAATAATAGTTTCACCTTTCTTAAAATGAGTTTGAATGTCTTCTATTGAAGCAGAGCTATAGTGTGTATTAAATTGTTATGTTCAGCAGCAGCATATTAGTGGAAGATTGTATTGAAGGAAGGAAGTTATATTTAAGGCGTTTCTAGTGTTTATGATGCAGTAACTTAATCAGTTTCCATATTTGTGAACGAAGAGTTTTTAACAGAAACGTGTATTCAGGGCATTTTAAAAGAACGTTCAGTCTTACAAATATTGACATTTCTACATGTAAACACTGTTTTCTGTCAGAACAGTTTTATATGATGGAACGTATCAAATTTCTTTATATCACTTTCTACATGAAATAAATACGTGATATAATTATCATACTTCTGAATAAATAGCTTTTGTGTAGTATGGCGTAGTGTTCCACAAATAAATGACTTTCCAACACTTTTATTAATAGCTAAACATTCACACTTTTGGCAAAAATATCAGATAATAGATTGCAAAATATATTTTTTAATATATTACAGCTTACCGGACTTCGTGTGTCAAATGCAGCATTTTTTCCATATTTAAATCAGGCAATGCAAATTCTTCTGCTTAAAATACTGTGATCATGATGTGATGTTTCTTACTTATTCCAATCGTAATAATTCACATATATATATATATATTTGTATTTGTACGTATGTATGTATATTAATTTGAACTTTAAGAGTTCAATGACCTCTGTTTACTACAAGGCAAATAATTTTTCAATAAATGCTGGTCAGATATACCAGCTTAGGCCGTAATCATTAGAGATTGTCAGTGGTTATATATGAGATCCTTCGTGGCTAAAAGGCAATGAGCTCTTCCCTTGGATTTGAGAAATTCGGGTTCGATCCCTGTGAATACACATGTGGTCCAGATCCAATGTTAAACTTACAGGTTCATTTTTAGCGCTGGTGCTAAAATTTATATAAATAAACGGACATTTGTGATGTAAAGGAAATTTAAAGGAAGCAAATCGTACCCATTTATTATTATTATTCTACACTTATGACTGGACCTCTAATATAACACCCTTTCAGCCAGTTAATTGACTGAACTGGACATTTTTTTTTTCAAGTACATTTTTACATATATTTACAGTAACGCTTGAAATTTAACAGCAGCAGCACGTAAAGCTCAATGTCATATTGTGACCAGCAGTAATAATAATAATAAACGTTAATGCTGAGGCGTTAAGCACAGAACCATCGTCTAGCATTTTATCTGTTTATTCCTTTGGCCTTTATGCGCAAGTTGGACCTATCTTAGTATAAAATGATCCATAGTGACGCTAATGCTTAATGCAACGTTGAAATTATTGTTTTAGTTTACCACGAACTTCGGAACTTCATAATTTAGCATAGACAAGCCTACTGAATGAAAATTCCATTGAGGACATAAAAGGTGGTTCATGACTTTCGCCAGAGATTAAATGAAGTTACGAACTTAGTCTGAAACCAATAATGTACTTCTAAAAATTTCTCTTTTTTTCAGTTGCTGCATTTTGATTTTCTGATAATTTGTTTCAATTTTTTAAATAAGAGTGTATGTAATACGTTTAACTTGTAATAAACCTATACATTGTATTGCTGGAGGTACTATTCCAAAACTTCTTAAAGGCCGCGAATATATTTTTGACGTACATATGTCCGTGAGTATAAATCTTTTCAGCTAGATTTTATTTAAATTACTACAATATATTAACAATTTACAGTGTAAGGAAACAAAATGAAAATTAAATGAAATCTTTAAGTTTTACGTCCCACGGTTATGCCGGTTAGGTAAAGGAGACGGTGATGATGAGAAATGAGTAAAATGGTGGAATGAAGAAAGTGGGAGGAAACGGGAGTACCCCGAGAAAACCCACGAGCACGGTGTTTGTCCACCACAAAGTCCACACGGCGCGAGCTGGGATCGAACCAAGGACCCCAAGCACCGGAGGTGAACGCTCTACCACTGAGGCACCGCGCCCCCCGTGTAAGGAAACAGTCCCTGTTGGTCTACTGGGTAGCACTTTAGTGGATGAGGTCCTGGTTCGAATCCCGGTAGAAGATCCTGAAAATTTGAGTGCATTACGGCACTTCGGATTCTACCTTAAAAAATTGTAGGTCGACGTCTCTTATGTCGACCTGACAGGGATGGTAAATTCAAATCCAATTAATATAAGGACGTGGCAGCAATAGTGATATAGGGACAGTTAATCGCACCGCGATTCTTTTTATTTCAGTGCACATTGCGAGGACTATACTGAAGTTACAGCTCTTAGTAAAAACACATTGATGTAAGAGTTTGTGACATCAGTCTAGCTAATACAGGCTTATGACGTAGGTTGTGATGATGACAATACCGTTTTGTAAATACATATATTATTGGACGTATTTATTAAACAACTATTATGAAAGTGTATGCGAACTATTTTTGTTGCATATGCAGTTATAATTTTATAAATTAGTGTGTTTCAAGTACGGTTTCTGTTTTAAGGATGAAAATAAATAATGAGTGTGTATGTGAAAATCTGTTAAGAAATATTTATGCAGTCTGAAGTGTGAAGTTTGTAAAGTATTCGTTGCTATTTGCATTGAAATCGAAAAAATACAACATTGACGATTGCAAGATAGAATTTTGACGATGTTAGAGTAGACAGTTTAATTGTGTTCACAAAAGTTGCAGATGTTTATGCTATAGGGCTGTAGATTTTTGATGTGGAGAATTTTTGTAATAAGAGCTGTCAGATCTCACTTTAAATCGTGAGATGATGTTGACAAAAATACTGCAATCTTATCAGCAAGATCAGTAAGGTTTTGTTTTCGATTGGGCACTATCTTCATAAAGTATCGTTCATATATTTCAGTTTTCAGGTATTTTAGACCGCCACGGTTATGTAATGTTTGTAACTCAACGATTGCGCCATTCATTATTATTATTAATAGTAGTAGTAGTATAAGGTGACTAGCCTTTTATATTGACCACACTTCGAAACTCGGCAAGGCCTCCACGCTGGTTGCGTGTACGTTCGTTGCCCAGGTTAGATTTCCAGTGGGATAGCATTGACATTTGAATACATTAGATGGTTCGGGCTGCATATTAAGCTGTAGGTCCCCTTCTCATGTAGCTTCAGTGTTTAAAAGAGACACTAAATGTCAATACATAAACAAACAAATACAAAACCAGACTTCATTCATTGTGTTGATTCTGAATCCAGATTCTTTCCAAACACCTTTTCGCTACCTTCTTGTAGTAAATTAGACTTTCCTTCTCTGCCATTGTATTATGAGTTATTTCCGTGGAAAGTTCATGTGGCACATTAAATTTCATGTAGCATCGTGCTGATAAAGATTAAACTCGAAAACAAACAAACCATAGATAGACAGATTAATTTCAGTACAGACTTTGACGATTTAAAAACGAGATTAAAAATAAAACATTACTTCAATTACCGAGTTACCCCAAAATGCACTATTTAAGGAGGAATTTCCTAAATAAGTCTGATTTGAATTGTATAAGTTGGTATTAAAATGGAACTTACCAATCAAGGAGTTGAAAACAAAACATATACGTATAAAATAAATAATTTCGTAAGTTATCCGTAAAACTGACCTCAGCTAACTAGGAAAGTATTTTGAAAGAGGATTCCAAGTCGTGTGGGTGGGTGATATTTTGATATAATTAGAAACTACTTTCCTTGTAATCTAATACTTAAATTTTCTTAAAATGTTGCCATTAAAATACTATATATAAATATAATGTATATATTATCAGTGTGTGAAAGAGACTGTTAATCTGTAATATATTCAAGGTTGAGAGCTTATATTAGTTGTTTTTTATGCAAGAATTAAGGTACTATAAACAAAATATATTGCTCAAATTGAAGAAATACCAACATAATTAAAAATACAACTTTTCTAGTACTTCCACTGCTATTTGTTAAGTGAACAATCTGATGCCATATCTTTTAGGCCAAGAAAATTTTTTCTTGTCTGTTTCAATGCCATGCACTATGGTATAGTATTAAATACTGAAATGTATCTAAATTTTTGTTACTGAGAACTAGCGTTAGATAGTAAGTAATAAATTTCACAAGTACAATTGTAAGTAGTAAATAATTTATTATATCGAATAGTCGTGGACGCGCTGATATCAGGCGTTTATATGTGATTATTTCTCAGTGCATAGAACTAAACCTAAACTATTTAAAATATAAAAACACAATAAAAAAGAATAGAAAAACTAACATCTTTTGTGGCATAATGATTGACAATTTCGCCCTTAAGTTATGTGCTTTTTTAGGTCCACGTCTGATCAGGATCGGTGCTAAAAAATCAATCAGTCCTAGGCTTTGAATTCCATATTAATTTATTCAACATGGTGCCCACCCAACCGTAAAACCGTGGATTTCGTATGCCGTGAAAACACCTGGAATAAGACTGCGAGTTTCATTATCCAACCTTGAAAATTCGCAAAAATTTCAAATTAATAGAAAAAAACTTACTAGGATGGCTTTTGTTGTTGTTGTGCAGTCAGTAAAGGTTATTATTATTTTTTTAAAATAAACTTTTGGACCGTGAAAAATCCGCAAATTAGATTTTTTAGTTTGAGTAGGAACTTTAATAATGGGACATGTAAATAAAGATGTTTAAAACAGGCGAAATATCTCGTGCGCTTGAGATTTATAGAATTGCAATAGATATGCTTCTGAAAAAAGAAAGAAAGAAAAAAAATCAGATAAACTAAGTTGGTGGAATAGTAATATCAAAAGAGAATCTGAAGATGATGATAACGGATGATAATGGTTCTGATGAGATTGAATGGGGACAGGATAGAGTGCATCGACAGACTTTTGTTTCTGCAGTAGTGAACTTTCTAGGTTTTTAACGTATGTGATAAGTTATAACAAAAGGAAATCATTACTTGAGGCAGATGTACTGTGGTACAACTACTGTTTGAGATTATGAACATTTGATTGATTAATAACAAAGTCTGGAACCTTCCATGACTTTGGCCTATTATACTTTTTGCTGAAGCTTTTTTTAAAATCAATTTCGTTTCCTTATGCGTAACGTTTTTACTCGGGTTTCTAATCTAATCGACAGAATGTAACATTTCTCCTTCCTCATTAATATATTTACTTTCCTCATAATATATTATACTTTCCTCATTAATATATAACTGTTGTGAACATTATCAATATTAGTGCTAGAAATAGAAAATAAGGTTACCTCAGCATTATAAATGTTAACGGTGAACTAGACCAAAGTAACGTATAAACGTGTTCATACAACAATATCTTAAATACTCTATAAATTGTAGTAGTAGTAGTAGTAGTGGTAGTAGTATACGACTGCGAATAGGTTTCTTGATAGGAAAGAAATCGATTTTTAAAAGTAGAAAAAGAAGAAAGAAAGAAAAGATGCTCACTATACAATGTAGATCTGCCTTTGTGTTCATATAATAGAATTTGAATTTTAAAAATAATGCCAAGTAAAATACATTTTGGGTTCGGTGTTACAATTGCCTATTACTCATAATACAACTGTTACTTTGAAATTAAAATAAACATTACATTCTAGAGTATATAATTTTAGTATTACAAGACATTACACTTAACCGTTATTGCAGTTAGAACGTTATTAAATACACAGTTAATTCTTGTTAGAAACAGTATTTTTTAAAAAAAATACATGCTGACTGTTTAAATACAAAAAGCAGTAAGTTTTTCCATGTTAAGTGTTCGGCAACTTATTTATATAAATATTTATGATTCTATTTTGTCCTTATACTGTATCGATGTTCTTCGCTGCAAGTTGTGAGTTAAGTGTAAAATAATCATAGTTTCCGTTGTCATCATTACTTAAACCATTAGTAACATGTTTTGTCAGTATTTTTTGGTGTCTATGGTATCCTTCCAGTATACTATGTGATTCAAACAGTGCCATGAAAAAATATATTCGATCGAAAAAGAAAACAAAATATTGTATGAGGAAGTGACCTTGTCTTTTTGCTTAGGTAGAAAATAGAAATGGTAGTTCAAAAGGGTTTTTTAAGGTATGGGAAGTAATATTCTGAGCTTTATATGCTATTTACTTCGTGTAAAAGTTGTATATTGCACATTGCTGGCAATATATTAGGTGTGAATTACTTCTGTGTACTGTTTGGTGGTTGATAACACGCAGAAAAAAAATTTAGATCATCAGCATTTTTGAAACCTACCTACTTCTGTGTGTCCTTTTTAATTGAATTATGACTGCTTAACTTCGTTCGATTTTCTCACATTTATACAGGTTGTTGTTCCTTTTTGGGGGGAAGGGGGGGGGGAATTCGTACATTACCTTTAGGAATTTTGTATCATGATCTTCTGTTAGAACAAAATTGAAAATTATCAAACTAAAAATATGTAAAATTATCGTTTTAAGGATCAAGGAGCAAATGACTATTCTAGTTTTTGATTTTCTTTAATGATTGCTCAGTACATAAAAGCATTAGTTATGTTTACAGTCATTTGTTAAAATATGTTTGATATCTGTTATTAGAGAAATTGCAGATTTATGTTTCTAAAGTTAATTTTAGAGTAAACTTCCGTTCATTATTATAGACGTTACAGTTGCATAATTTTCTCGAATTGTTGCTGTTTTATTAATGGTAAATGTTTTCCTTCTAAATCTTTCATACATACATATTCCATGTTTCGATAGACCGTATTCTAATAAAGCGCCAAGATGATGATTTGTAAGACCTGTCGCGGGTCCAAATTCCGTTCATGACACAAGTGTTACATATTGACTTTTCATCATTAATTTTTTTTTTTTTTAATCATCGTTTTGTTTAGCCTAATATACATAATTTTTAATGGCTGTTCTGGTCTGTTTCAAAAATACTGATGAATCTTTTAATCTGACAATTTGGAATGCAAAGATTTTAAAAGTCTTCTTCTGATAGGAGTGTCATGAGTCAGCAAACCATGATTGTTTTACATGAAGACAATTGTTTGCGTTTCTATTCTAATTATATATTAGTCGTAAATTTATAATAGTCACTAAGTACTAAGAGATAGTGATTGTATATTTAAATTGTGTAAGAATAATGCTAAACCTGTAAGAATAATGCTTCTTAAATGTGAAAAAATACATGCGCATGTACATATACATATATTTAAAGAGTAAAACTTTATTTTTATTACTAAAACACTGTGGGTAACTATAGAAAAAGCTCATAGTTTAAGGTGCATGTTGCAGAGTCTATTTTGATCAGCTTAATTAGGTCAAAAGTGTACGTATATATGTAAAAACTGTAAAAGAAGAAATAAAACCTGTTCTCCTTTAAATGAATTATGGCATTATTGAATTGTTAATGGAGCACTAACATTATGCAGTCAGAATGAATAAATGAAAAAAAAAAATTATTGTAGAACGAATTCTTTCGTAGAATTTTAATATATATCCTTATTTATAGATCTTCGATCATAAGTAGCGTTTAATGATAAGAAATTAAAAGTTATAAAATATTGTTCTTTCTCTTTTGCATGTCATTCCCAGTTCGATTTTTTTTTTTCGCATTTATGTAATTAAAATAGTTTCATGTTTTGTCCACTTCCTTAGGCTTTGAGTGACTTTTTTTTCGTAATGTATTTCAAACCGTGTTATGTTCTGAGTACATGTAAAATAAAGATCAGTCATAAATTTTGTTTCATTTTTATTATTAGCTTCGGAAGTAAAGTATATGTACACTCGAAAGAAGTAACTTCATCTCATGTGTGTTCAGAAGTCTGTGTTAATTTAGACTTTGTCATCGCTATATTGTAGCATGGCAAATAATAGTGCAAACCAGAATGGTAAGCGTTTTCGTTTGCGAACAAATGACAGTTTAAGAAAGACACTTTCCATAACACTAACCGTAATTGCCATTTTTTTAAAGTTGTATTAGAGAGTTGATTCTAGCGTATTATGTACACTAATGTTCTCTGCAAATAATAGTTGCAACTCAGAATAGTGATCGTTCTCGATTTCGCACAAAGGCATCTTGAAAATTGCAAATCGTAACACCTCCTGAGACTGACTTGATTGCCGAATTTTTTTAGGTACCGTATATTCATGCCAGGGATCTGATTATAGTAATATTCTATATAAATAGTAATTTCAAACAGAATGGTGATTTTTGTTTTGCACAAATGACTGCAAAAAATTGCAAGTCGCGCCACTTTCAATGAGACTATAATTACAGATTTTTTTAAAAAATACGTTACGTTCATGCCAGAGGATGCTGCCATACATCACAATGGAGATATTCACCATCAACTGTATGAGAGACGTACGCTATTGAGAGACTGCGTACAGTATACTGCTTCGAAAATGTGTAATTACAGTTGATTATGTGGTTTTTCTTACTAAATCCCTATCATCAAAATGAGAGAGGGGATACACTAAAACTCATATTTGCAGTGTGTGATAAGCAGCTTCGAGAAAATTACTTTCAACAACGCCCAAGTGTGAACTAGTGATTTTGATTTTATATATATATATATATAGCACTGTATAGTTCGAAAAGGAGCGGAAACTTAGGCAACTTACGTTACTATTAAATAGCTTACAAATAAGCAATTCAAGTTGAGTTTACCTTCTCGGATATCAGCAACCACTCTCATTACCACTCACTCCAGGGTTATAATCAGCAAGCTATTCTCTAGAAAATTTTGTTCAAGAGAATAAAGTCGGAAAGTGCGAGTGCTGTACTTTGACACTATTTGTTAAAGAATGTGCTCTGCACACTGGCGCAAATCCCGGGGAATGTCCTCCCCAAATCTTGCAACTGGGGTGACTGTCCCCCCTAATACTTCGATTTGAAATGTGTTTTTTGCCTAAGTAAAAAACATACTAATTATAACTATGCATGTATTCAGATTTCAGTGTGTGTTCACGGAACTGATATGTACCTCTACTTCATCTACATCAACTGATATATAATATACAAGTTAACTTCAGAAATCAGATCCTGATCCTCTACTGCATTGTTTCATATATTTATATAAAATATATGGGAACGGTTTTATCCGTCCCCCAATGTTGAAGATAGTTTTTCGCGGATGGCTCTGCCAAAGCTGTCATGTAATCGCAATTTAAATTATTATAGCTACAGGAGAGCCAAAATGCCTTCGGAAATATGCCTGGATTAAACATTTTTCCCAGAGGCAGCAATAACATGGCACTAGAATTGATATGGAAGATTCTGAACGGGTACCCATCAGTGAGAACTTGATTAATCTTGTTTCAGACGGCTTTCGAAGATGTGTGTCTGAAATATCTTTAAACTGACTATTCAACCATGCGAACGTACTGCGTGGAGCGTGGCTGCAGCAACAGGGACGTAGAGGATGTGGATAGAGCTCTCCACGCACAGAAGCAGGAAGATTCAAATGATGAACATACATCCCCAAGTATGGGATGTTTTCTTATGGAAATTTGTCACACTTTGTTTTTTCCCATAGAAAAAATATCGCCCGCAAAGAATAAAGAAAATACAGAAGGTCGAGAGCAACGGAGAGAATCCAGTTGAAATCTGTCGTAAGAAATTATTAGTAAGGAAGCCCTCGATGAACCACAGATTTCACTCCAAAAATTAACATCACACTCTCATATTCAGGGATACGGAAATAAGTTTGGTATCGTCACAATGTCAAAAGTGTGTAATTACTGGGCTATTTAAATTAAAAAATATAATAAAAATATTGTTTCTCCATTTTACGTTAATATAATGCACAATTTTCTACGTAATTCCCTTGCATTTGGTACAAAAATGATGGGCCTTATGCAGAGTCATTTTGACACATGACTAGTGTCATACTAAAGAGTTCGACTAACATGTTTCCTGCAGTAGTCAGGTCTTTAGTATGACGCTAGTCATACGTCAAAACGACTCTTCATAAAGCTGGATGTTTCTATCTTTAGTCTGCGGCGAGTTATGTTTGTTTAAATATTACCCTTAAAATTGTCGCAGCCATATTGATGATGTATCTCCTAAACCTGTAAGTGGATTCTTCGGGACTTTGTGACAGCAACATCTCCTAAATAGTACTAGATATTCCAACAAGCCACGTTTTTTGTCTAGGTAGACCCCTAAAACGCTTAATTTTCCTGTACTAGTACCAACAGGCAACTGAAAGTTCAGGAAGAGCTGAAGGTTGCAGCAGAGGGGCTCAGCCATCCTTTAGCAACGGGCCTAGTTACAGCCTGTCATTGGTTTCTCCGTTTCCTATGACGAATTACTAAGGAATGTAAAGAGCAGATAAGTCAGTCATGTGGAGTTCCGAGTACTGCCAGACGAACACACACACATCTATTCTTGTCTACGCTTTTCCAGTATGTTGTACAGAACAAGAGACCGTGGCAAGGCAGAAAACGAACAGAGAGGCATATCAAGCGTTGTGATTTCAAGCTATTGCCAAATTTATTATAAATCGCACTTAGAGCTATGGACTTCATATTAAAATATCTAAAATTTATAATCGGTCGTTCTCTATTTGTATGCCGTAAACTGGTTACTTTGTACCGCTTTTTGCGATTTTCGTTAATGACTGAGAAGTCTGTGTAGTCGAAAGGTTAGTTTTACATTATTGGTATTCAGTGCTAACTGAATCAAATTATTATATTAAGAAAGGACAGAAGTTCGTTCATTTTTCTAAATGTTTGTTTAAAAATAGTGCAAAATTACCATATGATTCATCTTAACTTTGCATAATTGGTTTCTGAAGATGGTTACAAGCTCTTCTTAATATACGCGTGCAAAATACACCACCGGAGGTTCCAACTATTCACTATATATTATTACCAAAATTATAGAATACAAATACCATATTGTTCAAGATACACAGTAAGTAAAAGAAGAGAACAATGGTTATAGCTTTGTTCCAATAAAATGAAATGAAGTCTCATACGTCCCATGATCATGCCGACTAGGCTAAAGAAGACGGTGATGAGAAATGAGTGGAGTGAAGAAAGTGGCAGAAAGCCCACGCACACGGGGTTTGTCCACCACAAAGTTCACATGGCTTGTTCCAATAATATATTCTGCAATAATGTTTAGAATAAACGATCATTAAAAATATCAAAAGGGAAAGAACTGGAAATCAATACAATTTTGCTGTGCTGAAAATTTTCATTTCAGAAACATCATACAGACCTCTTTTGGATTTCATAAATGATTCTTGAATTTGTCCCAATCTCATGAAATTCGTATATATATAAAAAAAAATCTTTTCTCTTTATTCACTTCCACAATATGTTGCTTCTCTTTATTTTATTTCATTTTTTAAAATTTTGATTTAAGTTTACCGTCCTATTTATCAACGAGGCTCTGAGACTTGGACCGACAGCTTAATGTGGGATCCGAATCACATGAGTTCCCACTGGGAATAAAACGCCTCTTCCGCGCCGAGCTTTTCTCCATGACACACTACCGTCTTTCCGTCTTTGCTGACACTTGCGACAAGATTTGGATAGTATGTTGCAGCATCATGGCCCATCGCTGTAGTGATAGCATTCAAGTCAGGAGTAGGAGTGCGCTCCAGAACAAAATTTGTTGTGGGTTTTGAGTTAGCTTACTTCTGTTTCTTTCCTAAGGCTGATGTAAGTGCTCTCATCTTTACTCTAGATTCGATTGCATTTTCGTGTCTATTGTCTATCATTTTCGTATCTATTTCTTCCTCGTAAGAAATACTTTTCCCTAGTATTAGTACAACCAGATTCATTTCCCTGTTTCTGGTCGTATCATTTTTTTTCTCAATTACAAATCAAAATCAAACGTCACGGTACAATTTAACCGGCTATAATATGTCGCTCATTAAATTCACTTCTTTCACGTGTGTTTGCTACTTTTTAAACTTTATACATATTTTTAATTGCCATTAAATATAAAATTACCACAGATAAAATGCTAACCCACTTATTGCTAACCAATGAAATTATACCGCTTATTTTACATCCCCCCCCCCCGCCAAAAAAAGCTTAACTTTCTTCCTACAGCTCTTGAGCACACCGTGCCAATTTCTTTCGGCCGCTCTCTCCAACTGGGAGCACTAATCAAAAGTGGAAACTCACAGGTTCCATCCTTCTATCTGTAAAGGCTTAGCCTTCACACGAATTTAGACTTTAATTTGCCACCCGTCAGAAATCTGCCAGAATAGTAAATCCGTTCTTTCCCGCGTGTCACTGTACTGACACAGGCGAAAGGTCTACTTTGACCCGCGACACACCGGTTGAGAACCAACGTTTTTGGTTCCTTTCATTGTGGACTATCTCTTCATACAATAAGGCACATCATTTTAAAAAATAAGTGTGCTATTCCTACTTTTATCTAGTTTTTAACAGCGATAAGAATTTAGGTTTGTGATTTTTAAAAAGAATGGCTTTTAAATTTTAAAAAATCTACGTTTCACAAGATTTTATAAATGTTTCGCAGGGAATATTGTCATGGTAATTCAATGTATACTATAGTCGTAATCGCCGAAGGAAAAGAACTTTTTTTTTTTTTTTTTTTTTTTTAACCACTGCTAGGGGTGCGGGAAGAGGCAATCATGTTTTCCTGCCGTGGTAGACTAAACATATGTCGCCACAGAAAATAATTTATGAGTCACGAATAGCAAGTTCATTATGTTGTCTCCATTTCGTTTTAACAAGTGGGCGATATACACAACTTGCCCTCTTGCCCTCCTGAAACCCGCGAGCTCAAACTGCGTCGTTTGTTTCTTGTGTACAAATCCATGTGATTCATTTTCCGTTCTGTGTTAGCTGGGTGGAATTCTTTTACGCAGAAGAGACTAGAATCGAAGTGTTCGCTTTCCTTTTGAGAAGATGGCGTCAACAAGCACAAGTTCCAAAGAACTTCCTTGACGACCATAATAACGCAAACCGCACATTGTTGTGGAATACAATAAACACATGGGTTACGTTGACAATGCTGACAAGATGACAAACACTTATAACAATGAAATGCACAAAGAAGGTTTTCACCTACCTTCTTGACCAAGCTATTTTAAACTCTTTCATTCTGTTACGTTTTCTTCGACCTTCCCGTGCCTTACGAGACTATAGACTTCAACTGATTTATGAACTGGTGGCTCTGGGGACGCCACCAGTTCCGGGACCGTCGCGCATAAGTCGACCTCCACCTCCAAAAATACGAAGGTTGGAAGCTGCCCATTCTAAGCATTGGCCTAAGAAAGTAGACGAATGCAAGGACTGTGTGGTGTGTTCCAATCGTAAAAATAGGAGGAAGTCGAATTATGTGTGCGCGGAGAGTAAGGTTCACCTGTGCGTGGATCCATGCTTCGGGGTGTACCACATGCGACAGTGACCCACACGTGACCTGAGTGCATCATACACAAGCTGTGACCAGGCTGTTGCTAAGTACAAGTACTAACTTTCATTTATATGGCATAATTTTACTTCTTTGTCAATGTCTATAATAAAAAAAAAGCCATTGGATTGTTACTACAGATGTTTGCAATGTTTCAGAAGAAAAACTTATAATGAAAATACTATTTCATTCTAAGACCTAAACCAAAAAGATTTCGCATTCGGAAGGATGTACGTACATTTTCAATAAAATTCTTTACAAACAAAATTAAAAACGGGGGGCTGGGGGTGTTTTCACCCCAAATTTAGCATTTTTTCTAGACTTTTTGATTTTTGGCGCCCCCTCGGTTTGTACCAAGAATCTCAAAGGACCCAAAAATTATACCAGGGACTTTTCTTAAGAACATAAAAGTGATTTCATAACTTAGTCATATTTCGTAACGTCAGAAAAAAATGTTTTCTGATACACTGCAATGACATAAATTTTACACATTTTTTGGGAATTTGCAAGGTGTCAGAAAATAATTTATTGTAACAGTACTATTTCATTCTAAGACCTCAACCAAAAAGATTTTGCATTCGGAAGGATGTATGTACATTTTCAATAAAATTCTTTGCAAACAAAATTGAAAAGAAGGGGGCTGGGGGGTGTTTTCACCCCAGATTTAGCATTTTTCTAGACTTTTTGATCTTTGGCGCCCCCTCGGTTTGTACCAAGTATTTCAAATGACCCCCAAAATTATAGCAGGGACCTTCGGCAACAAAATGCTTTTTACTTTATGTCTCTGTACGCAATAGAAGTTATTTTAGAAGCTTTTGTTTCATACACTACAAACTATTAAAAATCATTTAAATTTCCCGCGGTATAGGGAAGCGTACAGCCTGCTGGCCGGCGAAGGGAGAAAAGAGTGTTTATGCAAAGTTCTCCAACTAGGAGCAAGGTATCCCCAGTTTACGGTACAGTAGTAAATAGGTATTTTAAAAACGTATTGGTAGTTGGGAAAGCATGACATTGTGATTATATCGTAGAGCCATACCTGGAGTACTTTCACTGCTTCCTTATGTGTCCCACGAGGTCGGTCGTCCAACGTGACGCAATACCCCAAAACCATGAAGGATGGGAGAAACATAACATTATATTGAGCGCCACACAAATTCGAAGTATTGTGAAAGTTGTTTGCTGCACGGATTAACGTGTTCAAGAATTTGCGCCATCTGCGCCTAGATCTTTCTGCTGGTCGTTTACCGATTGGATTTCCGGTTAAAACTTTGAAAGCGTTCCTACTTTCTTTTATTCCGGCTACATGACCTGTCCACTTGAGCCTTCTAGAGTTGATGACCCTAACAATGTTTGGTAGGCGGTATGTATAAATTAATTAGCAGTTCCTCGTTATGAAATTTCCGCCATTCCCGTTCCTCTTGGATCCAAATATTGGTTTCAGGATCTTGTTCTCAAATACTTTGTCTACGTTCTTTACTGAAAGTGGCAATGTCTCACAATCATACAGCATTACAGGCTTGATTACCATTTTATAAATTTTAAGCTTCAAATTCCAAATTCCTCGATAGAATTCGCGATGACAAAAGATTTTGAACTGAATAATAACACGTTCCTGTTTCAAATTCCTTGCTTTTAGTCGACATTTAATATCTTCTGAATATGGTTTTCATCTGTTAATATTGATTCTACATATTTGAAAGTATTCACTTTGTCGAATGTATTGATATTTTAACGCATCCATAATTTACAGTATTACGATCTCGATAGACTTTCATGTGTTTAATTTTCTCTGCATTTATTTCTAAACCCATGTCCCTGAAACGTTTAACAAGACCTCTACATTTCTTTCTATTGCTCTCCATTGAATTATCCTCTATTATATTTGCATCATCAGCATTCGCCATAACTTGGTGAATACTATTCAGTCCCAGGTCCTGGTTCCTGTCTTTGATTTTCCTTATAGCGTACTCCAGAACAAAGTTGAATAAAAAGGGCGACAACGCTTCTTGTTTCAAGCCATTCTCAATGCGAAAGCTCGTGGACAAGAATTTTCCTACTCGGACTTTATACTTTGGGATTCATTTAAACCTATCTTAATTAGTCTAACTAGCTTTTTCGGTATTCCAAATTCTATAAGAATGTTATGGAATGTTTTCCTCCTAGTTACTATTATTTTGCAATATATATAAAAAAAAAATTACATGAAATCATCTGAATTTCCATTTGCACTCTGATTTAAATGTAGTTTCAACATGTTAATTACATACAAGACGCTGCGGCACATTCTCTATTCTACCTATGACAATAGAAACAGATATCGTCAGAATATCATTAGGATTCCAGGAAATACTGGAACATTCATGCTATTGCATCCTTATCAGCTCTTCGTTCTGGATTTATAAACATATTTATCTTGCTACTGAGTTTTAACTTCCATCACCAAGCAGTGCGAATGAATTGTGGTTTATATTTTTCTTTCTTAGACTTTGCAACATAAGTCCGATCACCATTTGTTATGAAATTCTTGTACGTTTGCCAGCAGGAAAAGCCTTCGAAACGTAACAAAACAAAACACTCAATAGCTCAATAAATCCATGTGGGCTGGACTGATGGGAAATATGAAGACTTTTCTGTTTATTTACTGCTAAAACATACACAAGAAACAATGAACAGTACCATCACCTCCTAGATTTTAGGAGACGTTACTTTGAATGAACATACCTTTTATTGACCTTCTAAAACAGTGAAAGATGTCAGGATTTGTAAAAAACCAGAGACCGGATATTAGCCAAAATGCCTATTCTTTAATATTAAATATATAATCAAAAATAGCATTTTAAAGTTTATATTATAAACTTTATAGTTTAAGCCAATTTTATTTTGCATATTTCGCTGCTTACTGCCTAAATAATTGCTTTAGTACCTTATGTTACCTATTCTAAGCATTTTCCTCAAAATACGACTTCATTGGGAAAAATATACAATTTCGTACTTCAAGAAAGGATTCTGCCTCTTCCGAGAAATACAAGATTAAGAAAAACTAATTGTGGTCAGGTCGAGGTCAAGCTTCACCTCCTTACAATAAAAGAATGTCGCCAAAAGCAATGACAGTATGATCCACATTTTCCCCTCCATCTTTTGTTTGCAACAGCATTGCATCCCACAGATGCACAAAAGAATTAACGTTCTTGAAGTCCACATTTCAGCCGTGTTCGTCTTCTGCTAGGCAGTGTGATTTTGTGAGCAAAAATAGAGCTTTTTTTCAAGATGCCTAAGGAAGACACATCTTTGAGTAGTAAGTCGAATAATTATGTGAAGACTCGGTTCTGATGTGTTTACAACTGACGGATACATACTTTATTGCAAGTTATATGTAAAGACATTGAATTGTGTGAAAAAAAATAATGTTACACAACATTTAGAAACTGTCAAACCTAAATCTGACGTGGAAAACAGAAATTAGCAAACCCTTCACTGATTACCTCGTACGCTACTACTAGTCGACAGTTTAGTTTTCTGCCGATTTGTGTAAGGCATTCATAGAAGCAGGTATACCTCTGTGGAAATTACAAAATGAGTTTTTGAAGCGTTTCTTCTCAAAAATGTGAACAGTTACCAAGAGAGTAAACACTGCACAAAAATTACGTAGAAGGTTGTTATTTGGCAGTTATGGAAAAAATTAGGACAGAAGTGAATGAGAAAAAAAATTCGGTTTAGATTGAAGACACGACCGATTCCGTGGGACGGTTCCTTGCTAATGTTGTAATCGGTACAATGGAACATGATCAACAGCCCAAAATATTTCTTCTAGCATGTGAGAAACTGCCAAAACAAATAGTACAGCAATTGCTCAGTTGTTCACTTCCTCACTGAATTTAGTTACGCAGGATGGCGTTAAATATATTCTTGTGTTTGTCACGGACGCAGCATTATACATGAAAAAAGCTGTAACGGCACTTCAAGTTTATTTTCTCCAGCTATGCTTCAGATAACGTGTCTCATACATGCTCTGCATCGAATTGCTGAGAAACTCAGGGTTTCTTCACCGAAGTAGGTGCTTTAATCTCCAATGACAAGAAAATATTTCTCTAAGCTCAACTCCGGATCCAGCTATTTATAGAAACTGTCTCTGAACTTGCTTTATCTTCAAACCTAGTAGTAACACGGTTTGGTATTTTGATTTCTGCAGATCTATATTATGCAACCAACTTTCAGACCGTAGAAATAGTAAATTCTCTCTCTGAAGAGGATGCCTCATGAATTCGCATAACGCAACAACTGTTCAACAATCATGTGCAACGATTTAGCTTTCATTACTATCCACTATTCAATTTTGCCATGGGCGATAACGTTTCTGGAAGAGATAAATAAAACCTTGAGCAACTCCCTCGAACATTTTCATTCTGTAGTGGACAAAGATTTGTTCTTCAATCTTCAAATATGCGCCGGTTACATCCGTAAAAGTAGAGCGATCGTTCTCAATTTTGAAAAAAAATGTTACACAATCGAAGACGTAATATATAAGTTGAAAACCTTTAAAAAAAATCCTATAATCATGTGCAATCGTGATGAATGTCGATAAACCAACAGAATGTATTAAATTAAAATACTCTGAACAATTTATCCTTTTGTTTGAAATCTGCCAATATTTTATCTTTTGATTGTTGCATGTTGTGGTATGAACTCCTGTCTGTACAAATCAAATGTAAATTACGAACTGCTGTTTGTAGTGCTAAAATGCCATAAAACTTTGGACTACTATGTGTACTGATAAAGTGATGTAAAATTTTGAACTGCTGTTTGTATTGATAAAGTGTACATAATCTGGATTTTATATATACAGTAAAAGAAGTTATTAACAGAGGTATGTTTCTATATTCTTTGAACATTATCTATAACTTGACTTTATTTTTTTAAAATTGTATTTGAGTATTTATCTTCATTATTTCGAGTTATACTTTAGTGTCTATTTTCCATGTTTTTTTTAAATGCCTGAACATCCAGTCTCTACTAATGAACATAGCTATTTCCAGACCGAACATAGAACCTATACATACTGAATGTTGTAAAAACTCTTTTTAATTGTAGAAGAACTCAATTGAAACAAATATATATTTGAATAAGAAAATTATAACAAAAAGTAAAAGCAAAATTTCCAATTCATGAGCAATTTTGTTGATTATCTCAAATCAGGACAATTACAGGGAAGTAAAAAATCAAAAGGAAAACTCAGAAAAGAAATATGCGTGTGCGTGTATTTGCCTCTACACATGAATTAAAGCATTATTATCCGTTTTTAACATTGTTCTATGACTTCCCCATGGAATGGTCCCCAGAATGAAAGTTCCAAACCAGAAAAGCACACTTTGTCGAGTCTAGAGCCTATTAAGATACGATGCATAATTGGTAGTTGACTAATATGACGTCATCTGGTTCGTCCATATCAAACAAATCGGAAGTATTGACAGAGTATTGATATATATGAAATAATGAAGTCGGATACGCATAATGCACTGCTGATAAAAAACCCTACACTTACGGAGAGGAAAATTCAGCTCGAAATATTCAATTGTAAGGAATACAAAATCCATATCATAATTTTTAATGAAGTTACTCATTTTCGAGTTGACTTCTTAAAGTGCAGGTATAAGACTTTTATATTCATTGTAGAATTACATCAAATAGTACCTTCTTTTCTACGGTTTCCTTTGTTAATATTGCCTAAATAAATCGACAATTACCTATTAGCAGTGTCTATCTAAAAACCCTGTAAAGTCATCGTAAAGAAAAATTGTATTCCAAGTTGAACAGTCGATTTCAACGTTTTACACAAAAGCAACTAAATCAGGAAGATAGTGGTTCTGGCTTGACTGACCAAAATAAACCAATTCTCAGTAGGTATGAAGAAAAAAACATTTTCAAGAATTTGTCAATATTTTTACTAACAGTGTATATTTTTTACATTTTTTTTAAAAGATAACATTTTACATACCATACTTTTAGGGCTGCTTGCTGTATTAATAAATACAAGAGCTTTGTTACTGATATTTTCGGTTACGATATTGTTTTTATGGTCTGATATGTTTTTCATTGACTAAAGTGAAACAAACTATTGATGGCACTAATTTCTTCAAATAGCGAATAGATACATGTTCATAGAAATTATCATTAATTAATTTGAATTGAACAGTACGTCACATTCATTAATATTCAGTTATTTTTACTACCACTAGTTATTACATTTTACATCATTGCTTTATTCGATCTCTTTCATATTTAGAGCTTGTCGCTCAGATGTGTAATATCTATCATTCTTTTTCTTCAAATATATGATTTTCTTTTTATATTTATTTTGAAAGTACATGCATCCTGTAGGTTGTGTATAAAAATATGATGAAAATGTAGAAGCAATTAGGGTTCGATCTGATACCCTTCATTTGAAGCAGGAAATCAATCGCATTTTCAAGCGAACTGCATAAAATACAGAATAAAACAAAACAAGTTCGCTTCTATTAATCGTAAACAATCCGACGGATATGGCATCAATCACAATAAAATCTGGTATACACGATGTATCAAATGCATCATCATTTACTATTAATTTAAAAGTACGATCGTAGACATAAAAACAATGATTTTAGAACCTTTTTCTGTTGACTTGCTCTGATATTCGATTTCAGATTATCATTTTCAAAAATCACAATTAGTGATGTACATATATGGTAGGGAAAAATCTAAAGAATGAATAAAGGAAGGAAACTGCAACAACACACAAAACAAGCTTCCATTTCTCATATTTCCTAGATACAGTCTGAAAACATATTCATGTATATTAATACTGTTATTAAATTAGTTCACTTCAAATGCAAAATATGCCTTATTCAGAACTGAAACCATGAAATATGCATGGATTCCACAGGTCTTTCAGTTCTCTGTCTCCGATACCTTTGAGTTGATAAGGCTTCTATAATCCTACCATCAGATAGCTTGAAAAATGACTGTGAAACGCAATATTAGAAAAATATATTTATTGCATTGCACGAAGTTTTGCTGTTTTCTGACAGAAAAAAAAAAAAAAAAAAAAAAATGGACAATTACACGAATTTTGTATTTGATAGGCTCAAATGTCATACGAAACTATGTATGTTACAATGCATATCCATTTGTACACTTACTCTTTAGTATCAACGAAGTATCTTATCAGGAAATTATTTATAATGTAGCATTACCGACACACTATTTGAATACATTAAATGCAATTTCCTGCGCCATATTATTATTATTTTTTATGAGTAATGCAATATACCTGTACTTTGCGAAAGTTAAATGCTGACCATCGTGGAAATATTTCGAGTTTCCGACGAACACAATATTTCCATAGGTAGACACATCATAATTGTGACATTTGATACTACCACTAGCTCATCCAACGAAAAGTCAAGAATGCTGTATCTACTGTAATTAAGGTCTAATTTTATTCATAACATTACTCCGTAGAACATGCATTGCATTATCACTTACTATATGTTCTACCATTTGTAAAGAATAGAAATATTTAAGTTATTCTGATAGTGAAAGAACACTTACCTAAGTTTATATATACGAAAATGAATGAATGAATAAATAAAAGACTATGAGAAAACCAAGTTCAAATGGTGAAGTGAAAAAATTCGCTATAAGTTGTTTCGTACGTATTCAGCCCCTGCAGGATAACAGAATCCGACATTTGCGGTGATGTTCACTTGTAGATTAAAGAAATGATATCAGATATTTAAATTCAATTAAGAAGATTCTCGTAATTCTATCCACAATATTTCCCATTAGATCTTTAAATTCAAAGCTTTTTAGTGTCTTGGAAATGTCTTTCATTACATAGCGAAATCTTAACGTAAAGTTATATTCATCTCGTGGTGATTGAACTTCTAAGCTGTGTTAATTGAAGCGATTAGAGGATGAATGTGTCATGTTACATTTTTCGAAATGATGAATTCTGACGGTTCATGAACATGTTATACGTTAATCTTGCTATATAATATGCCATTTAGTGAGTTCTCGTCTGAGTGAAGAAATTCAGAAACGATGAAGGGTGTATGTTAACAGCATTGTGGCCTAAATTTTTCTCGAAAAATGCACAATTTGTTATATACCACCTTTATCCTCTAACCGTTTCAATTATTGTTTACAATTTCACCTTACGGGAACAATAACTCTTTGAACTTCAATATAATTTTACCTACAATAAAAAGTAAGTTCTTATTGCCTATATTTGACAAATATACAGTATATAATCATAGACCATTTTTGAACCATAATATATATATGGGAGCACGTTGGCTCAGCAATAGAGCGCTTGTCTAGTGCAACGAAACCTGGTTTGGTTCCCTGTCGTATGAGTTAGTGGGACATCACAATGTCTATTGGCTTTCTCAGGGTTCTCCAAGTTCTGGATTCCACTTTCAATCATTCGTCTCTTTTAGCCTACAGGGATATCCATAGGGCGTAAACGCTAAACGAAGAACGACTGAACCATCATATGCACGTAAAATTACAAGTTCATGAGCTAAAAATAATATTCTTCCATTTGCTTAAGTATTTCAACGGAAGTTTTGGAGTCTTTCTCGAATTATTCCTTTAATAAAGTTAGCCTGCCTTTTTGGTATACCTTTATAGTAAAATTAAATAATTTTCAAATTTTAATACTTAAGAGAACATATACAACTAGTTGTATCAGATTCAGAAGTACTACTTACAAATGAATCTAACAGCAAGCAGCATACCTAGAAGTCCATAACATATAAATGCATAGTTCAAGCTGTCTTTTTAATTTACGGCTTCAATAATACTCCATACCAAAAAATTACACCATGTGAAAATTAAATTGGTAATGTTAAAGCCTACATTGCAGAATATCCAGAAACAGGTACATACAACATATCCGGTATTCTCGCTTAAAAAATACCATCACAGAAAAATTACAATTTTAGATGACGTCACTAACAGGTATTAGATTCTGAACAACATACTGTGTAATATGATGCAAAATCTTCTATAAATATAAATACAACAAAATCGGAATTCTAAAAAATATGTCACTATCTTCAAAGTCAGCAAATATAATTATGGTAACTCCTTTAAATGCTACACATATGGAATCGAACTAACGAAAAATAACGTCCAATGTATAATATATACATTACACCTCGAATATTAAGAGACTTGGTCTATATATTATGACCAACATACAAAATAAGACACGTTCTAAGTTGGATTTTAAATATTGTTATATTCAATATGAAGTGATGTGCAACAAATACGCAGTAAATTTAAACGTAAGGCTTTAATGTAATTAATTATTTGCTTAAAGCACATAAATTAACTTACAAATTATAGGATTATGTATGTAGGAGTGAAACCAAAAAACTTTGGTAATGCAGAATTTGTCTTTCAAACTACAATCACTTGTATCCTGTAATCAGAATTCCTAAGCTAACCCTACCATGCTCTGAGCTACAGTTTTCGTTTCCAATTCATATGATCCAGCACAATTTTGCCACAGCCATTACGTTTATACATGTCGACAATGGTGTTAATTATTCTGCTATATTGGAACTTCCCATAACAGATAATGACACACTTGAGTTAGAAACCCTAAATTTCTAAAGATTTCTCTACTTCCTATAAATTACACAATAACTAGAGTATTTTTATTTTAACGTTACTTGGTGTACAAGTTATAGCTCAAAAGTGACTGACCACTAACGCTTGTATCGGAAAACATTTAAATGTAGTTTACGCAGCACATCAAGAATCATTATGCATATGGCAAAATTATAACAATATTCTTTCTATTATGTTCTTTCACTTTGACGTGGAAAATATAACCAATAGTTCATGAATGAACTATATAAATTATTCCTTATGCTGAAACATTTACACCTTACACTTAAATTTACCCCATATTTATTGAAAATTATCAATGCTAGCATATGACAAGATAAACGAAAGTGACAGATTGGCATATGCTGAGGGATACGATATAAACACCTAAATATGACTAGATATATATTTAAAATCCCACATTGCATTATGCGTTGTTTTGTATATGAGAAAAATACACCTGAACAAATCTTACCGTTCGAAAATGAACAAAAAGCAAACAATTTGACATTAGAAAGAACTGAATTATGTATCTGGAAACCGCAGATTCATTAAGGAAAGATGCACACAAAATTCAATGTAAGTTTCTCAGTAACAGTTTATGTGAAACTGCTTGTATATTCTTCATATAAAGCTAACACTGCACATGTAAATTCATTACAAGATTATTAACTTCTGTATATCAATACATTATAGTTCAAATAATATTGCCTGGAACGTAAGGGTTTTTAAGATTTTTCAATATGACAAGTAATAATGTGTAAACTATACAATAAATGTCAACTAGTTCTTCAATTAGAGAACTGAATTTCATATTTAGATGAGAAGTTTACATGGTAACAACTGTTCTTAAAATTATGTTAGAGCTACGCTTTTGCACACTAGCTTGAGACTCTTCAGTTGATACTGAACTGCAAATAATTACGATTAAAAACATATTAATCTAAATTGTTGAAATGTACCACGAAGGTTATCAAAAGAAAACGAGACTTTTAGCTTTGGTATCTGCGGATTATAAGTATTAAATCTGTTAAAGGAATTCTTTAAAAAGATGGACTAACGAAATTGTATGTACTGTGAATCAATGATAATTTAACCTTCTTAGTATCTTTCTTCTGTATTATTTTAGAAAAATACATACAGAACAGTAACGATGAAAGCTGCTTTCATTCGAGTGTAATACTGAACAAAATTGATCTGCTAAATATAACATTATTTACTATTTTTCTTAGTTATTTACATACAGTAGAAACCGGGACAATGGCACTCAGCACTCTTCAAACCACTGAAACTTTTTTTTTTAATTAAAAAACAAGCATTTAGTGAGAAAATATTGGTCTCTCACGGTGCCTTTTGTTTTAGTTAATCCTATAATCAACATGAGCACACACAAATTTAAACAACTATTCAACAATTCATATTCTCCTTTAATTTGAACAGCATTCAGATATTACAACTCTTCATTCTCTTCAAAATAACAACGTTTAAGAAACGAACGAGTAAGCAAAACATTTAGTCACAGCACTTGTACGCTGGAACAACGAACCCCAATTTAAAACGTTGGTGTACGTTACGAACTTACTTAATACTCAGCGCCGATCTCCCTCATTGATATATGATTAGTATATGCACTTACTTTATTTCAAACAGAACGATTTCCAAATACAGCGTACAACGTTTGTAGGATTGTTATTTGATATGCATCATCCCACAGTGAGATAAAACAACAAATTCTTCGGGCGAATATTATGAATTTAATACAATATATTAGGCTCATTTTGGAAGAAAATTCACAATACCTATTTACATGGGAAATTATTTTTAACATTTTGTTACATGAGAATTTTGGATCTGATTTTAGTGATTTCTCCTAACTGCAATTTTAATATTATCCGTAATTATAATAATAAAAACAGATAGCTTTGGAAGTATCGTAGAAGAAAGAAGCAAGGAAAAGGAGAATTTGTATTGCGAAATTGTCAACGACCGATTTCACATCATTAAAAAAAAACTCTTTGTGTATCTTTTAACTAGCGGAGTTCTATGTACTTTACTAATACACACTCACTAGACTAAAGTTAAAAATAAATTATTACAGAGAGACCATTATAATATCACTAAACACATAATGTCGTTATTTTCTATATCCACACACGCTTTCAGTATCACACACTCACAGATACACCTATATACATGTGTTCTCACTCATACTATATAGATGACAGCGTCCATACACACATATAAATACTCATATTAATGCTTCATTACTACAAAAGTATCGAGCAAACGTTATGACAAAAATCCTGTCATTACTATCACAACCTAAACATGGCTACAGTAATCCTCTAGCTCAAAGCAATGCCTTGAATCCAAGAACTAAGGTCACTAGTTCCCTCGACTTCCACTACAGTCTCCTCGGGAGTATCTGGAGCCAACAACACTTGGGCAGCACTACGTCCAGTCAAAAATGCTCCATGAACGGTAGAGTAAAAACTACTATGCGTGTGCTCTCCAGCAAACAATACCGAAGGCTGAAACACACAATTATTAAGTTAATGACTCTTCGTGAGAAGACGACCTGCACTCTATATTGCTTTTACTTTACACAGGGTGGCATATACAATGATCCAGGGTTTGATATCAAAGTGAATTCTAATGTTTTATACGTAGATTTATATATAGTTAGGATGTAATATGCGTGTAAAATGTGTAACTTCCCTGGAAAGTTAATACATGTTTTCCCTTGTGATCCTGGTTGAAGCAGTTGTGCTAAAGAACCAATGAAACAAATGGAAGACTGAAAATCAAATGGAATCTTTCAGTTTAACGTCCTATGATTATGTCTTTTAGGCTAAGGGAGACGATGATTAAAGCAAGTGAATCATGATGGAAAAATTGATGGAATGAGAAAGTGGGAGGAAATGGAATACCCGAGAAAACCCACGGACACTATGTTGTCCACCACAAACTTGGCCGGGGATCGAACCAGGGTCTCCACACTAGAGGTAAGCGCTCTACCATTGAACCACCGTGCTCCCAAATGACGGACTTGGGGTAGATTTTCTAGGCAATAATGTTCAAAAACAATATTACTATTTTCATAAAACGAAAAATGTCGTTTTCATTTCAAAACAAAGAGGGGTCTGTGTAATAAAATAATACACAAACTGTATGGGGCGCTAAAAAGGGAGGAGGTGCAGTGTTGGATTCCAAGCGTCCTCGGCCTGTCATTGCTTGGTCTCCAGAAACCGTCGCGGTTATATATGTGGCGACACAAAGGAGTTCCGGAAAGTCAACAAGGAAAATTTCTGCAGCATTACGGGTATCTAAGCAACGAACATTAAAATGAGATATGAGTTTATTTCCTTATAAAATTACAGTATTTCATGAACTCAGCGATACATACATAGAAAAGTGATTGGCATTTTGTGACTGAGCTCGTGGAAAGGATGAAGTTGTGAATAATATGTGGTTCTCAAATCAGGCCCGTTTTACCTTGATAGTATCGTAAACAGGCAAAATGTTCGCTTTTGGGGTACCGAAAACCCAAAAATATGACACGAAAAATGTCACATGCTCCAAGAGTTACAGTACAGGCAGCTGTTTTCAGTCATGGCACGATTGAACCTTTCTTTTTTGAGAAGAAAATCAATAGTAAGCTATTTGAAAATGCTTCATGGTATTTTCATCCCACATCGTTATGCAAGAGCCTTGCCCTTTAATATGCAAAAGGACAAGACCTCACACGTCGAACGTTGTGCTTGATTTTTTGCATGAGACATACGAAAAAACGGTGGTTTCAATCTATTTCCGAATCTGTTCTATTGTGGACAATCGTGGCTCCCAACGGCTCAGATTTGAATCCCTGTAACTTCTTTCTTTGGGGATTTCTTAGGAAAATGAACACAGGTCATTCAGGCATGCAGAGATATCACTGTGTCGTCGCGTAGTGGGAAACATAATTGTCAGTTTCGAAAAGGTTATCAGTGAAAATGGTGGACATATTGAACATGTGCTAAGTGAAATGCATCTCCTGATTGTAATGTGTAATGCATTGTCATTCGAGAAGAAAGAAAAGTGGGGGAGATAAAATTTACGATTGATTTAATTTTTATATTCTTTGCGAATCTTTCACTCTTTTTAACACTAACTCAATCTTAGTATCACAATATTCATCTGCCAGAAATAACGAACACTTAGCACAAGTTTCAAAGATATTAGAATTATGAAACAAACAGCAAGGCAACACAATATAGATATTCTACATAAGTTATGACGAGAACTGAAGCAATGCTCTGAATTATTATAGAACTTATAATGCTAAACAGAAAGTTATATTGAAGGTATAGATCTGTATAATGAATCTTCAGTACTTTTAAATTAACGCATGAAAGTAAAGCCTATGATATCTTAGTGAGACGTTAAGTTATATATTTCATTCGTTACATTGATTAAAGAATCTTGTCAATTAACAGAAAAGTGCTTATTCATTGACACATTAATTGTTTATATTATCTGAACGAATTTGCTAATTCAACATTTAATACTTACTAATTTTGGTTAACTACTGCAATATTGTTTATTTTGCTTACCTTTTTCTGTTGTGGCTGAGAATATAAAGGATGTGCAAGATGTTCTATATCTATTTGACTAGCTCCAACAGCAATTGCTGTGTATGAACCCTTTGTGTATGGCTGACTGCGCCAACTTGTACTGAAATAGAAGACAAAATAATGAAAAAAGTGAATTAATTATTCCATATTTCTAAACACAGACAAATTCCAATGAGTAAATTCTTTTGCATATCCTATAAAAAACTGCAAATCGAGAACTAAAAGAGTAGGTGAAGCGCTTCATGTGAAATCACATAATCCTACACTAGTTTCCTAGCCAAAACCATGATTATAAATTCGTCAGAAGACTTTTTCTTGCCCTTTGTAGAACTATTTGAAGGTGTGACAAAGTGAAAAGTTTTAATACGTTCAACTGGCACTACATTTTATCAGGGACTTTCAGATCTTATCACTTCTTCTATGTAGTTAGCAGCAACACACATCACTTCAGTCTGTGTATTTAAGTTTTTTGCAACTTCTGCGAAATCCTTTGACGACTGAATAATTATACTTCCTTGAGATATCATCTTCATTCGAACAAGGCGTTTAATATTTCCACCAACACCATTTACCATTCCATTATGTTGTTTTGAGATAGGGTTTGGAGCAGTTTTACAAGTATTTATTTTTAAATTCTGTTGATGGCCCATCACTACAACTGACTTCTACTGTAGTATCATTTGTGTTCAGATTTGTAGTATATAGCCAGGGTTGGCAAAAACCATGATTTTTATTGAAAAAAAAAAAAAAACAAACAAAAAAAGTTTTTTTTTTGTTTAAATAATTTGCTCTACGTATTTATATTACATATGGATAGAAATAAGTTTGTTTCGCCTTGGTAGGCTTAACATCCTTATGTAATACGGAGGTAAGAAGAAGACCTTCGCTTAAAGTGACATCCGAACCGCTACTTGGTATACACTTGAAAGAAAGGTTGTGGTTCAACCGAGAATTGAACATGCGACGCCTTGATTAAAAGGTGAAAAGGAAATGAAACTAATGTAGGTGGTCTGATACGTGGAAATGTCACCATTAAGTTCATACGATTTAAAGGATTTTTCGTTGTTTTTCTTTTTTTTCGTTTAAACCAGTTGAAAAAAAAAAAAAAAAAAAAAAACATGGTTTAAACCACCTTGGTTTAAACCAGCCAACCCTGTATATAGCATATTTAAAAATGCAAAGACAGTATCTGTTGTTTTTCTTCGAGTTTTAACAATTTATATACGTAAAATATTTGCCATTATGAAGTACCTTACCTTACACATTGGAGCTACAGTGCTTGTAGGACTTGAACCTCCTTCAGGATATATTTTCATTGCCTGTTCTTCACTTTACTTCTCCATGTCATTCTTCTCATCTTTTTAAAATCATTAATTACATCGTCCAACCATCTGAGTCTCTGTCTCCCGATGTTTTTTTATTCTTTCGAGGGTTCCTTGTAGATTTGTTTCACTCCTCTATGATCTTCCATGTGTTTTAGATGTCCGAACCACCTTAATAAACCTTTCTTTTCGTTGCTATATCCATCATCTTTAGGATATCAGCAGCTAATTTTTCATAAATATGGGCTTTACAGTCCTTTTAGTAGTTCTAACTATGCATTTGTTCTTATCCTCCATATTCATTTTTGCATACAGGCCCATATACCTTCCTTAATACCTTTCTTTTCCATCTGTCATTATGAAGTAGTACTGCTGTAAATAAAAGAACACCTGCACGAGACCACAAAGCACCCTGAACTTTATTTTGATATTCAGAGCTGAAGGTTATTGAAAAAAATCAATCGGTAACATTCTTTGGGCATTGCCTGTTTTATCCTTTTCAAATTCTCTTTGTTGTACCCTTTATTGTG
The DNA here is from genome assembly GCF_964235325.1 of Thermobia domestica. NCBI lineage: Eukaryota > Metazoa > Arthropoda > Insecta > Zygentoma > Lepismatidae > Thermobia > Thermobia domestica. The sequence goes on along the minus strand of NC_137454.1, from coordinate 117,214,507 downwards.
TTCACATGTTCTACCATCTTTGGGATATCAGCAACTAATTTCTCATAAATATCGCCTTTACAGTCCTTCTTTATGACAAGTCTTAGGCGATCGTCACCATTTTTTTTCCAGCATTATTTTCAGGTTCACTGGGACCCAATGTTAATTTCCCCATTCATACGTATATCACAAGAATTTCGCCAGCTTACAGAGCTAAAGCTTTTATCACAGAGCTTAGTCTTTCAAAAGTGATTTGAATATGACATCTATAGATTTTCGAGTTTTAATATAAAATTTTCATGTACTAAGCATCTACATTGTTCAGCTGGTGTATTTTTCAGTAGCAAGACATTTTGTGATCTAAGGGTACAACATTTTCAAAACCCTATTTTGAAATGTGGGTCTCTTCTTTAAAAATACGAAAAAAAAAAAAAAACCTGTCAAATAATAATAAAAAAATAAAAAAACTGTCAACTTTCCAATTTTTCTTACTGCACCTTTTGTTTTGTTGGTGAACAGGAAAGTGAACCTACAGTCTTTAACACTGCATTTGAGAATGTTTCTTTGCATCTGTATGGTGACTGCAAAGTTGATGATTCTGTTTTTTCTGTCTCACTACTAATAATACAAACGGTAGTGGTATAAACAGGCGCGGATTGAGAAAAGTAGGGGGTCTCCTTTGTAGAGAAGTGCTGAGGTATGTATTGTGGTGGGAAAAAGTTCAGAAATCGCAAACAGGAACCAATTATGAATGTTTTATATAATTGAGTCTGTCTTAATAAAACCTAATAAACAACACTAGTTCATTGTCAGACACTGTGTATATTCTACTGCAGTTGAACTAAATCTCTATACACTAACCAATTACCAGACTATCGATCAACAATGTAAGCTGTTACGTAAGTGACAAAAAAAGTTTTAAATACAAATTGATATGATGTAGAAATTATAACAGATTTTTTTTAAAAAATATTTTTCTGTAATAAACAAAATGTAACCTCTTGATATGTTTTAATAACATTTTGTAATTATTAATAATAAAAAGCTGATTTTTTTATGTTTAAAACATCACATTAGCAAAGATAGAAGAAACACCATACAGTAAAAATTATTGAAAGCTTCTTTCAAAATTAATTAATATATAAGTTTTTGAAAGTAATAAATCAATTTTGACAATAGTGAGCTATTTTTCATATTTTCACAAAAAATACCTTTGTTTTATGGAATGCTTCATGCAGACATCGAAACAGTTGACGGTAATGTTTAATTCACTTAATGCTAGGACAGATCTCCCTTATTTCAGTTACATTAAGGCTGTTGTAAGTTTCCTTTTGAGTATTTAAAACTATAAAAATGCGATGTGTTTGAACTATTTTTGGTCTTAAATATCAGAGAAAGAAAGATATGTAATAGTTTCCAACTGGGAGATTATGACGTTAGTTCACGACTTTTCGCTCGCGACAGGTACCCAGAGAATAAAATGAGACGGTAGGTAAATGCCAATAAGTGTTGGCAGTTTATACCTAGGTAAGTAGTATGAATCCATTAGTGGTATATCTGCAATAGCATCGACTCCAGCATCGAAGTTCTGGTGTGCGTGTTACCAGTATTTTAACGTCACGACGGTTCATATGTTGTCGATGTTTTCACACACTGGCAAATATCCGAACTTCCATGTATCACGAACCACCGAATATGTAAAACCTAACATGTTGAGTTTTATGTCGCTGTTTATATTAGAACAACTTCTGCTCTGTTTCAATAACGTGTGAAGCTTCCATTAATTTTGCTTCAAATATATATATTCAATGATTCGGAAATGAAATCTTTGAGTTTTACGTCCCACGGTTATGCCGGTTAGGCTAAAGAAGACGGTGATGAGTAATGAATGAAATGGTGGAATGAAGAAAGTGGGAGGAAACGGGAGAACCTCGAGAAAACCCACGCACACGGTGTTTGTCCACCACAAAGTTCACTTGGCGGGAGCAGGGTTTGAACCCGAGACCCCTAGCACCAGAGGTGAACGCTCTACCACTGAGCCACCGCGGCCCCTCAATGATTCGGAAGTAGTGCAAAATATACGACTGTCAATTTTCTTCCCTAAAGAAATATATTGCACATTGCCCAGTTCGTGATGCATGGGATATGGTTCATGGAAACATCCATATATGTGGACAAGCTGACTATGATGTCACGCAACACTGAAAACGCACAAGTTTCGTGTTGAAGTATTATGCTCTTTACGCTAAAAAGAGACGGATGATTAATGAAAAAGAATATTTATGAAGTGGAATGAAAATTTAGGAGGAAACGAGAAAATCCACAGACATAGCACAAACTTGCGTGGCAATAGATCGAACCAGCAATCCCTCGCACCAGAGATGAGCACTCTAATACTGTGCCACCATACCCTCCTTAGGAAACTGAGTTGGAATGAATTGTAACGGTATATTCGAACTTGAAACAGGAAGACATGGCGCAACATTCGCATGGACGTCCAAGCTTAACACCAACAACAAGAACCTAACGGACACCGCTTCGGGTAGTGAATGGCGTAACACCAGATATTTCACATCCCAAATTTCATTCAATTATTTTCCCTTAAGATTTTAAACAAGCTGCCTCTTTAGTACAAATAAAGCTAGAAAAAGCTTCAATAATGAATACAGTGTGCTCGAGTGTGTGGTGGTGATGATGGAACACATATTATGCTACTTTCGAACGGTATTACACTAATATAATGGCAACGCATTAATTGCACAGTCACACACAAATTTTACGTTGATACTCACCATATACACATTTTCGGTTTGGGTACGAAAGGGTCGTTTAGGAACTTCCTAAGGATTTCTGTACATTTTTCTGCTACTTCATCGAACGGCAACGTTTCCATATATTCAGCTTCCTGTCCCGAAATCCAACCCAATAACAAAGTGTCTGTGATCTTCGAGAATGAATATATCTTCTTATACCATCGTTCGCTAATATCACCAACCGTGTTTTCACTTTCCCATAACAACAACACCTCACTCACTTCTGGATTCAAAAATGGTCTATCGTACTCTAAAAGAATTTTATCTACAGTACCGAACAGAAGTTTATTTATAGATTCTAATTTGTAGTCTGGCAACGGTGGCGAGAAAAGCGTCGAAGCTTTTTCTTTCAAAACACCAAGAGGAAGCGTACATATGACATGATCTGCAAAGAAACTAGCACCATTTTCACACTTCACCTCTACATTCATTAACTGTTGTGAATTATGTTCACTATTGCTGGCACCAACATTATCACAGTTTTCAGGTCCATCTTTTCTCTTATCGTTCTCGTGTCGGTCTTCGGGGACATCACCCGTGACCGTTCTGTCGGAATCATCAGAATCATTTCCTTGGTCGTTCAATAAATCTTGTCCGATTCCTGAATCTGAATCTAGACCTACACTCTCTTCTTCCCTATATCTCCACCTAATACATGCAACAGGGTGGCTTTTAAGGATCTTTTCAGAGGGTATATCCCTCATGATAGGTTCCAAAATACTGCTATATCCCGACGGAAGAACTATATTTCCACCTTGCAACTCTGTGTAACTTCCCAGTTCCATAAGGTCAATTTCTTCCATGGTATCACAACCAGAAATACACGTCTCTCGTTTCAGAAGACAATCAAAGATCAGCTGCCTTATTCGACGTTCTTCTAGTGTGGCAAACTGGTCAAGGTACAAAGTGGTTTCTAAAGCGACATGCTCTCCAACACTGTTTATCCCAACGGGTGGCACATACTGGCACAAAAAATACTCCTCACAACGTCGCATGAAGCACGTATATGCTTCGTAAATTTCCTGTAAAGATTAAGAAAAAAGGGGTTAAAACACGCCACGAATTTTATTGTTACAATTTACAATTACGAACACATTCTGAAATTTTACATACACACAAGTATTTCTGAAACTTTATATTTACAAAGTAATTGATTTAAATAAATAAATAACATCATTGAAAAAAAAAATCGAACTACTAAACGATTATCTATTTTACAAGTTTTATTGCACAGAAAATCAAACCAAAAGTAGGCCTAATGATTTTATAACTAAAATATCACAGAAATACGAAACATTCACTTTGTATTCAAGGTACATAAGACTTCTTGGGAGTGGAGAGTGAGAGAGGGGGGAGGCAAGGGGACTAGAGAAAAAGAGGAGTCTTGCTTTACTATCAACCATTATAATATATGCAATCAATACAAAGGAACATAAGCACGTGCCACGGAACGCAAGATAAAAGGTATTTACCTGAAGGTTATTAACAAAAACATTGGGAAGAAACTAAATATGACCACTTAGCTTTCGAGTTTGAAGGTTTGAAATAGCTAACCAGAAACGATAATTTCTAACAGTTCACAGTCAGGCTAATACTTGTCGGTAGATACTTGTAAATTTATTATTATTATTATTATTTTTAAATATGTTACAATACTTATAATAATAATAATAATAAAAAAAATGAAATACACGAAATTTCTCGTTTTCGTCCCACGGTTATCCTTTTTAAGCTAAAGGAGACAGAACTTTTAAGAAGTAGTGATTTCTCTCACTTGTCAGACTTCCTTAAAACCGAGACAATATCATCCATGATATACGGGAAAAGATAAAATAGTTTTGAGCCCCCATAAGAAGTATCATCCAAACCAGCTATACATATTGTGTCTTGTATATTATTTTACTTGCGTGTAAATAGCATTTTTAGGTTCTGAGGTAGAGTACGTGACTACCAACAGTTAAAACACTGACTATGGTATGGTTGTTTTCTTGGAAAAGGACTAAGCTGAATAACGTGTAAAAGTCTTTAGAAGTCAACGTTCTTCAGTTAAGTGCCTGGCGGATGATGATAATAAGAGAGGTCATTGAAATAATCCCAGTAAATTATTGTACACAAAAATGTAAGTAGTTGTTATACTTAAGAATGTGTTGGATTATAACAATTTATCATGCTGAAGAAACATGACGCAGGTACTTCAAATCTGTGACACAAACCTAATTTAAAACACTACATGTTCTACATGAAAGTCAATAAAAGTACTTGTTTAGCAACGTATCAAGAGCTTACCTGAAGTAGAGTAAATGGTACCTGTTTACCATCTTCTGTTGCAGCAACAACTTTGTGAGGTTTTGGTGTATGAACAATGTCAATTAATCCGTTGGCCATAGCCAATTCATACATAGGGTTTCCTAATACTCCATGAATCCAATTCGCTCCTAATTCAACTTTATGCTTATCTAAAACAAAGTTTATTAAAATTAATAAGTATTATGGAACCTATCATGTATTTACTTATACTTTAAACTTTTTAAACAAGATGAGTAGTTTTATTCTCTTTTTCTTCCTATAGCAAATATTCATTTCATTTTAAGAAACTATTACGTAAGATTGATGTACGAAATCAAGTTAATAAATAAAAATACATTTAGAATAAAAATTCATCTTCGTACTCCATCGACGCACAAATGAATGACTCATCGACTATATTTCAAAAAGAAAACCTTTCCATTCTTAGGCCTTGGAAGTATGAACAAAATCAGATTTTCAATGTTTTCTTACATCATTAATGAATATCACTGTAGACCTCTAACATGGATAATACGCCAACTTTTGGGTAGTCGAAAATGTAATAACTTTTTAAATAGATAATTTATTTATATAAAGAACAAAGATCAATCAGTGACATATTGCTCGTTTTGTTTGACAAAATGTTAATCTTTCACTAAGCATAATTCCTCGTTCAAAGCACCTGTCTTTATTGGCGTGAGTCTGAACAAGATTCTGCTTTACAGCTTCACCTAAATTGAACGTTATACCAAACAAAACAGTCTTTAGGAGAGTGACTTGATATATGAAAGGTCAGGGGAGTATGGTTGTGGTGTGGCAACATATTTCTCCCATCCAAGCTCCAATAACTTTTGACGGATGACCAAACTTGATACAGTTTTGCGATGTCGTGATGCAACACAACCTCTTTATGCTTAACGAAAGCATACGGACGTTCCTGGGTAATATAATCGTTAAAAAAGTTCAATTGCCAACACACGTTCGAATTGAGTAAATTGAGTACCTTAGCCGGAGTTCGAAAAACACGACACCTTTGAACATCACTATATTAAGAGCACAACCTTTCTTTGATGGATGTCTGCTTTCGTTGTTCTGTTTCATTGCTCGAGACCAAGGCTTTGTGCACCACATTCTTGTACGCAACCCACTCCTCACCACCAAATATCTGTCGATTCGTTAGAACTGACATTTTTGAGAAGTATTGTCACTATAAATTTTACGCAACTCTCCACAAGCCTGACGCACTTCATTTTACGGAAGTAAATAGTAAATTATGGCGAAAATGCACAATTTGCTCTTCCATCTTCAAGTTGTAATAACTTCAACGCTGAACCAAATCGTTTGTATACAGAATGGGCAATTTATGTTGAGTGGAACTTTTGAGCTTTTAAACATATATACAGAAGTCTGAAATTTGGTATCATTCAAATATAGAGAGGGGGACATTGTTTGACATACCTTGCAAATACAACCAGACTAATACTGTTGCCAATCGAAAAAAGTTGTATTTTTTCAAATGACACTACGTCAGATTATTATATATTTCAACGCTACGTATTAAATGAAAACTTACAATAGCACACTTGTTATGGAGTGTTGCAAATTAAGGACGCTAAAATGTCAGAAACATAAAGAAGAAACAGCCACATTTTGGAGGATGCTATAAAAGTAATAGCCAAGTGAGACGAAGAGGGCAATGCATATTCGAAGTACCCTAGTATCGAATCACATGACGATTTTGAACTAATAAAAACCAAGTTACAAGGAATTTAATTTTTTGACTGTTTTAAAAGGTTATTATTATTTTAAAGCATCAATTAGTGTCACATCCAATTACGTAAACGATTTTGAAAAAGACCATACAAAATTTGATTTCTCAATGTCGTTTACAAAATTTGATATCTCAAACCAGGGTGAATTGATTTAAATCAGTCTGATTTAAATCACTTAATTTTTTAAATAAAAATAGTTGATTTAAATCAAATTCCGAAATTAATTTCAAGTGAAAATAAGTAAAATCCAGCCTCTGTTGTGTTATTTCAATTATGGAAGATAATCATAATACAATAATATGCAAACGTATGTACAGCACAGTATGAAAAAGTGTTTCATGCAAAAGATGATTAGGGAAAATCCCGTTTTGAACGGGTAACGGAGGAATTCTGCTTTCTTATCTTCGTAACATAAGGTTTTTAAATCGTTAACTATTCCAACGAGAAAATCACCATGGACATTTAAGACGAAAATTTTTTTGTGTGCGCGTCTGTTTGTTTCTTCCCAGATAATAGGGGCGTATTTATAAAGGGGTCCGATTCCCTCTCCGAAACTTAGATTTATTTTAGATTTTATAACTTTAGGCGAAATTTGCGTATTTTATATGTATTTCGTGCCGCAAGCTAGTTCCAATTTTTATTTTAGGTATGCCCCTGCTAAATATGGGTAACTTTTGTGAAAGAAAAATATCATTTTGATAAACGACGCTGTACTTTTTCCTTAGTGCTTAAGAAACCTTGTTTGGGATTAGAGATGCAAAATAGCCGGCTGTTTTGAATTGATGATTTTTTTTACATAAAAAACCGGCTTTTTAGGGAAAAAACGGAATGTTTTGCTTTTTTCATTTTCATAATTTTTCTATTTAAATAGCTTTCTTATAGTACACTTTATACTTAAACAAGATTTCATGACCTAAATGCAATATTTCCCTCTAGAATTCACCATAATGATGGATGGAGCACATGTTTTATGAATTAAACATTAAGTACCTAGTATTTGAGAGCAATTTTAGCGGCTTTATAACTTTAGTTTAACTTTTGAGTTATCGACAATTTTTTCTTCTTTAGATCATTTCATTTTTAGTTATTTGTGTTTCATTTCTTAGAGCTTAGTACTCTAGTTTCTAGCACATAGTTAAACTTATGTTTTTCAATATATCCGTCAGAGCATACTTCCACATTTCTGTTATACTGTAGCTGTGTAATGATGTAGCAATAATATTCCGGATGCAACCTTGAATACCATTTTATACAAATAATCAGTACGGATTTAGAAAAGTGCTTTGGGAGGGTTTTTTCTTATTAATGGTTAGTTTTTTCTAAAAATTCCTGATTTTCATTTAAGGGGAGCTTGAAGTTTATGAGTAAAGACATAACTAAAATTTCGTTTGTTTTAGAAATTCCGGAATTTCGGAGAACAGGCTTCAGTCCGAAAGACATCCCCACCCTAACCCCTTTCGCAAATCCATCATTGCTGGTAATTAGTAATTACAACGATTTAAAACATAAGAAATGAAATCAGCCAGGACTCACACAGAACACACACTATCTCTACATTCACTGATGGAATTAAGAACTTTTGTCAGAATGGTCGAATGCGGGACTGAATCCCAGATTTCCTAATAGAAGCGGAAAAGCTAACCACTCATGTTGGTTGTGCTTGACTTTTTTTTTTTAAAAAGGGAAAGTTCCGTAATGACATGTTGAATTCTTTTTAAAAATTCAGAAACCTTCAGAACTGGGTAAACCATGGTGGTGATTATATATTCCAGAGCCTTGGAAACCAAACGCTCAGATGAACAGTATTACGCATATAATCCATGAACAGAAAATTCAGTACTTTCCTGACTAAACAGGCTTAAGGAACAGTCAGTGCATTACAGAATTTTAGACTTTACCGATTTTGCAGGTCCGAAGCACCTGATAGGTGGTAACAGATTATTACATATGTAATAAATGAATAGAAAACACATTTTCAACATTTCTGTTCCATTTCAAAGAAGTTTCTGTAGGGGTAGCAAAGGCGGAAGCACGAGGTGCATTAACAAATTAGGTCATTTTTGAGCGTCCCATACAAAGATTGCATTTTTCAATCTTTTAAAGTAATACGTTATATTGTAATAAAATAATGATTATTTTTCATTGTTACTCTAGTAAGAATGTTTATGAAAGTCTCGGAAGTCAGACATAATAAACTTATAGGCTATAAAAGATTGACGAGGGAATGATATTTATTTATTTAACAATCACCAGATGCAGCTCAGAGGCTATTTTATACTTGATATCTAACAACAACACGGAAAGGATTTGGGAAGGTATCGGCCAGGGCCTGTTTTAGTAGGTACCATCCCGGCATTTACCTGGTAGGACTGAGGGAAACACTGGAAAACCCTAGTCAGGATGGTCGGCAGCAGGAATCGAACCCATGACCTCCCGAATACGAAGCCAACATTGTACCACTTGAGCCACTTGATATACGTAATGAACAAAAAGAAGAACATATTATTTTTGAGAAGGCTACGGCGTCGAAACTTAAATTTGTTTTGTGCGTTTGTTCGGTAAATATATTATTATCTTCCCGATGTGTTATTTGTTTCAACTCATACATAGTACAATAAATTCCGTATGTCATGTAACAGTTTTTCTTTGTTTTTGTATTTTTAATTCACAATAAAAATATTGCTTATAATGCATATGAAAGTTAGAACTTAACTGCAACTTATTATATACATGAATTAATTTTTTGCGATTCATAATAAAAATGTGTTAGAATTAAAATTGTTTGAAATAGGTTTTCGAAATTCATGTTTATTTTCGAGGTTTTTGTATTATCTGCATCCACTACTCCTTCAAAACCTGCCTTATCAATTTAAAGCAGAATCTGGGAAAAGGCCGAAAATTTCCCAAGGAAAAAAGTAAAGCAGAAAAAACCGAGTCCCCCTCCCCCAAGTTTCCGAACCCTTGCGCCTCTATTTGGGATTGAAATAAGTTAACGATTGGCAATCAATTCAAAATACAGGCCCAATACTTTCACTTAAATGGCATAATTAACATTGAATATTAATTCCTAATGTTTTATCTTCAGTTCGTACGCGAGAAGAAAGATTTGATTTAAATAAAAAAAAAATCATTTTTTTAAAAAGAAAATCATGATTTTTCCCACCCTGTCTCAAACCGTTTCTGAGATATGAAAAATTGTAAAAAATTGCTATATTGCGCAAAATGGAGTACAGAGGTTGTTCAGCCTACGTTTGGCCGATTTCGTTCCTTCCCCCTCCCGGGCAGAATGGACTCACCCGACCTGGCTCATGGCGTCCTGCAGTGTTGTGCAATTATTTCCTGGGAACGGAGTTGTTTTTTCCGCGCGGACGACAATAACACACAAAACAGGACCATTGTTGTGAGTGTTGTGTTAAATTTGTTTCCAAGTGTGTGGGTTTCCGCTCTGTCACCAAAATGTCGCCCAAACTATGCCGGTTTTGGAAAGGCTATATTGCGGCTCTTCATGACGCCCACTTTAGTGTTTCTGTCATTAGAAAACAGTGCAAGAAGAATGGTTGCAACATCAGTTTAAGTGGAATAAAAAATGTTATTAAAAAGTACAAGGGCAACTCCACCATTTGGATCACCAACGAAGTTGCATAGGAACCGGGAATGCACCAAGGCCACCTCCACCATGCAGAGGAAATTTCGCAAAATGACAATGCAAGAAAATCCGCCAACACAAAGGTGTATGGCTAATCGTCTTGACGTGTCTTTGGGGACTGTGAGCTGGACGTTACACCATCAACTCAAGCTGGAAAAAGTCATGAAAGCTCGCGGCCACTTCTCACGGATGCCCACCAAAAGGAACGAAAGTGTAACGCCCGGAAGCTGTACGAACGGCATCTGGCAAATTGGGGACTGAGCTGGACGTTACACCATCAACTCAAGCTGGAAAAAGTCATGAAAGCTCGCGGCCATCTTCTCACGGATGCCCACCAAAAGGAACGAAAGTGTAACGCCTGGAAGCTGTACGAACGGCATCTAGCAAAACAAAGGTGGATGTACGTCGTAATGCTCAATGAAGCATGGATTTACTTTTCCGACTGCGGCAAACCGAGAGAAAGGCGCTAAGAACTTCAGAAGGTGGGTCCGTGTCTGTAAAGAATCCTTCCCAAAAGGGTTCATGGTTGTTACTGGCTACTGTTACCGAGGTAAACTGAAGATTCGTAGAGTGGCGAAGAACTGCAAAATAAATTCGCAGTATTTTCAGAAGCAGATCATGCGGCCGATCTACGAGCATGAGATTCCAACAATGTAGGGAAATGACGCCAATCTGGTGCGCATTCACATGGACAAGGCCTCATCACATACCTCAAGATCGTCCCTCGCATTCTACAGGGAGATGGAGGAGGCAAGTGGTATACAGGTGATACCTTTCAATGAGGTACCTGTTAATGCAAGTCCTATGGACTATTGTGGATTTGGATTGCTGAAGGGGGCTTTGGGAAAACGGCGTGTGACAACTGTGGAAGGACTTTGGAAAGCTGTGCAAAGGAAATGGGACAAGATTCCCCTCCCAGATCTTCAGAGAAGCCTATTACAGTGGAAATTACGCTGTCGGGCTATTGTTAGGATCCAAGGGAAACATGTCGAGCACTTACGGACCTGACGCCATGGATTCTTCTAAATTTTTAGGTAAGTCGAAATTGGCCAAATGTACACTGAACAACATCTGTATTTCTAGGAACTTTTTAAAACTGTTGTTGCTTTTCTTTGCTTGTATAACATTCCAATAACTGTTTTAGGGAGGTATAATTTTACAACAAGTTCTCGGAATTATATAATTTTGAGTACTATTGCAACTTTACTATTGTTTATCGTATCTCCAGAACGGTTTGAGATATCAAACTGCTGTAAACGGAATTATGATCTTAATATCTGTGAAACATATCTCTGCGATTGGATGCTATACTAACAGCTTTTCGAAATAAAAGCTCCTGTAAAAGTCAAACTTTCAATCCCTTGTAACTTTGTTCCTATTCATTCGAAATCCATCATTTCATGACGATAATATTAGACACTAAAGTACTTCATATATGCATTGTCCTGTTCTTCTTACTTGCGTAATTACTGTTGTACAGGTCACTAAAATTGGATATTTCTGATATTGCAGTGTTCTTAGTTTGTAACACTGAATAATAAGTGAGATATTTTAAGTTTTCGTTGAACATATAAATCTGAAATGTGTAATAGCCTGACGCAGTGATATTTGAAAAAATACAACTTTATGTTGGGTTGGTAACACCGTTAATCTAACTGTATTGCAGAGCATGTCAAACAATGTCCCCTGCCGATATTTCCATGTATAAAATTTCAGCGCCTTGTATCTAATAGTTAAGGGCATGTCAAGATAAGTGGTCCATTTTGTATGTATATCTTATCCTCATGTTCAATTACACAGCAATAACATTCCTGATGTACCAGCGAAACGAATGCACCATTAGTATCTGAAGGAGTATCCAGATACTCCAACCGCCCGAAGATTTTCGGTAGAGTTACCTTCCACCTTACGTAAACATAAGGGATCATTCGCTTTAAAGACGATCGTAATCGAATGCATACTTGAATTTCAATGCATAATGAAGATATTATTGTGTCTTTATTTAGAAGTTCATAAATAAATTCGACATATAAGAAAAGAAGCAGTTAACTTTTCACAAACATTTAGTTTTCGGTATTCATTTTACTGTTAATAAGTATGTATGTTAATGGGTAGTACGTAGCCAAATGATTTTTAAAGAATCGATTGAGCCACATGATTTGAGCAGTGTTGGGATCATAAATTATTTTCCACTTCTGCTACTGCCGATATGACTTGCTTCTTGCTGAACTCGGGAGCTGGCATTGCTTTAATCCTGCATAAAATTTTCAGCAAATTAGTTTACTGTACTCTTTACCTCCTAGAGGTCTTTCCCGTTACCGTTTGCATAAAAGTTTACCAATGGGTGTTCAAGAATTATTTTAATATTGCTGAGCTTCCGATTAGCCGAATTCTAAAAGCGCGCGTAACTTCTGTTTGGTCCCTTGCTGTATCCCAAATGGAAGTACAGAATATTTTGGAGTTCACCCAGGATCATCATGCATATAATAGGATAGCACATGGTCATTTCCAGAGCATTAATGTGCACGTATGTTAGCAATATGTATGCGATTCTTTGGGCATGTTCCAGGGTAACAACAATCTGAAACATCTAAAGGAATCATTTAAAGCAAGAAACTTGAAATTAAAATGCTTTCTATAGTCTGACAGACTACTTTAATATGCATTGATATATTAGGTTAATATAGTACGATACGTTATGTTAGATTAGGTCAGCAGAGTGGAAAATGAAATGAAAGCTTTGAGGTTCACGCCCTACAGTTATGCCGGTTTGGCCAAAGGAGACATGATGATGAGAAATGAATGAAATTGTGGAATGAAGAAAGTCGGAAGAAACGGGAGCACCCCGAGGAAACCCACACACACGGTGTTTGCTCACCACAAAGTTCATTTGGCAGGAGCTAAAATCGAACCAGAGACCCCATGCATCAGAGGTGAACGCTCTACCACTGAGCCACCGCGGCCTCATCAGTAGAGTGGAGTCAGAGTAGGTTAATACAGCAAGATAGGTTGTTACGTACGTTGTATTTACAAGCAACTTAATATGGATTTCTACTGATACGTGCTTCTACTTCACTTGCAATGGTTTCATACTAGTAACGCTATACTTGTAAGCAAAATGCAGTCCTCTTTCATATACACTCACTCATTTTAATCGTGTCGGAACAATTGTCATCGTTTGAGATTAGTAACCCTGCACTTGTTAAAAGAAAATACACCTTTACTACATTGTGCAGAAATAGTCCGCCGGCGGAAATTAAAACCTAATAGGCCTACATTCCTCGTTTCCACGAAGTTACTCATCTAACCGTAAATTTACAATTTGTGTGATGACCTATTCTCAATCTACACGTATTTGTTTTCAATACAAACACACTTATGCACTGCTAACAGGTACAATACATTTGTGCACTGCCTACTTTCTTCCATCCGTTCCTTAGCATTACCCTACTGTGATGAACTTTATGCTGCTTATTCCATATTATAGGATAATTATTGACCAAAGATATTAATTTATTTTTCACGTAATACATTTTGATGCAAATTTAGTATACGGATCCACAGGATTTAATGCAAATGAAATGAAATCTTTAAGTTTAACGTCCCATGGTTATGCCGGTTAGGCTAAAGGAGACAGTGATAATGAGAGATGAGTGAAATGGTGGAATGAAGAAAGTGAGAGGAAACGGGAGAACTCCGAGAAAACCCACCAGCACGGCGTTTGTCCACCATAAAGTCCACACGGAGCGAGCTGGGATCGAACCAGGGACACCAAGCACCGGAGGTGAACGCTCTACCACTGAGCCACCGCGCCCCCCACAGGATTTAATGTATTTCTAAAATTCACAGAATAATATTTTAATAGAACAGTGTGTAAATAATCTATATATGTTTCGTTTTTACCTGTAAGGTACATATCTACATAGAAATACATTAATGAAAGTGTAACCGACAAGTCTTTACTTTAGGCAAGGCAGTGACAATAACCGATTCATCTGAACCGATTCCCGCAGTTGCAGTTCCCAAAAACGAAAGACAGAAAACAACGTGTCCTGTGGGGCTCCAACCCGCCTTCACTCGCTAACGCTCGCTCCGCAATACTATGTGTATCAGGAACAGCAAGGAATTAGTGACAACCTGTGAATAATATTAACAGTGACAGGATTTCACTACCTTGCCCAAAGTAAAGATTTACCGTCTAACCTGTTAAGCATGGATTCGCCCATAAGGCAGCTTTAATCACAATAAAAGTGAAATGAAGTACTGGAGGTAAAGGATACATGCGTTTGTGAAATTTACGTTAGAAATATGTTATGTTACTTTGGAACACAACTGTGCAAGCAATGAAAAAATATCAGGATATTACCTGTAACGTCTGTGGTAACGTACAAATACGTACTCCATTACGCCAGGTGTTTAATGACACATATAGCGCTTTGCACTATCCTCGTTCATTTGTAAAATCACCGTCGCACCCCTCGCTTTCGCTTGGGAACCCCTGTTACGCTCCTGCCCTGACTCCATTACACAACATTCATTCCTTTTAGTGGCCACTTGCATGTACAAAAGAGAATCTGCACACAGAAATGCAAGTCCATACCCCAAAAATTATTGCTTAATATACAGAGAGTATACTGATTGAAAAGAATTATATATGCTATGAATTTACTTATGGATCCGTTTAATTAATCCGCATTCGAAATTACAGACAAACAACGGTAATAGTATACATGAAAACCCCCTGATCTGCGTTTCTTCTGTGTTCTATTACCACTTCTACATGAAATACCATAAATTTTCTACGTAGTGCAATAGTAAGAAGTATCCACGTGCACAAGACATGCTATATGCGTTAAATTCTCCCCCTCCACACACACATAGATAAAGTACAAGGGCACTACACATGCAAATATAAAGTACAGGTACGTTCTTTTTTATTTTCGTATCAGTCGATAAGTAAATAAAAGTCGCTTTGTTACCCCCTTTGTAAGTTCGTACATACTCAATGAATAATTCCTAAAAGTATGAGTGTCCTGCTTCTTCGGGAACTGATGCAGCTTCATGTATACTATATCCCTACCCTGTTTTCTTACACGTTACTGGGCAAGCAAAACTAGTGTAGGCCTGTGTGAATTGCCAATCAGCGTAATGCACTCTTGATCGTCCACTTGTAGAAGCCAACATGCTTGCTTCTTGAAAAAGAAAGGCGACATGAAGCTTTATTTAGCATGTGGTATAACCATGTTCCATTTAAAATAATATTTGGTTTAATTTTTCCGTCCCATTGAAAGAGGAAGGAAAAGTTAGCTATAGGTCTAATCGCGCCCCTAGGTGTCCAAAACTTTCGGCAAGGCGGACACTGCTACTACTTTGAAAGCTTAGCAAGCTAAACCAACAGGCACTAATTCTCGCACATACGCTCACGGATTCCAGTTCATATTAGGCAACGTTCCGTACTTATTCTTTACATTTCATGGTGTTTATGTGATTCATTGAATGCTCCCTAATCATTTTCGGAACTTAAACTTCCATTAAATATATATGATGCAACACTGAAGTATAAGGCCTGCGTAAATGGTTCCTGATAGTAGGAGTTTTAAGTAGATTGCAGAATTCCTTATCTATTGATTTGTTTAAATGCCATACAGTATCACGCTGGGACTCAAAAGAAAAAAAAAATCCTAAACTACCAGGTAATCTACCTAATATATAAATCCACGATGATAACCACATTGACATATGATTTCAAATTACACACTGATTGAAATACAAATCAATTAGTGTTACATTAGTGTCTACTTATATATTTGCTAGGCATATTCTAGGATTAAATTGAATTTAATGCAAACCTCGTCGATCAGCTGTGCAGTACTAAGTCTGTACCGGGATTGAAATGGGTGTTTATATACTTACTCATTTGCGTTGCAATTATTCTTCCTCCAATTCGATTTCTGGCTTCCAATATTTTAAAGTCGCTAATCCCATTTTTCACTAAATGACTAGCAGCAGACAAACCTGCCATACCAGCTCCAATAATTAGTATTTTACATCTGTTATCTGACTCCCTTTCCACCCAAGAAGCCATGTTTATTACTGCCAGTGGTGCTGCTCACCGTCTTCAATTACGTAATATCACTTAAAAAAGTATTTCAAACAGTTTCTTAGTTTTAAAGCAAAAAACAGCTAAATTATCTTC
The DNA here is from genome assembly GCF_964235325.1 of Thermobia domestica. NCBI lineage: Eukaryota > Metazoa > Arthropoda > Insecta > Zygentoma > Lepismatidae > Thermobia > Thermobia domestica. The sequence continues at coordinate 117,197,815 of NC_137454.1, read as the reverse complement.
AATTTTTATTTCATGTTAGTATACATTAACATTTTGTTTATATCAGTTTAAATTAAACATTTTGCTTTATCATTAGAATACCACAACAAATCTGGCAACTATGACTTGATATCGAAATGTCCGCAGAAGCAGTAAGGAATGGAATCGGTAAAATTAAATGAAAAGAAAATTAGGTTTCGATCTACATCAAAAGTTGTCACTGACCAGGAAAACCAACGAGAAGACTTTTCTCAAAACGGAGCATATGTAACAAGAAAGAAATCCGAAAACGTATTACAAGATGCGAAGAAGGAAGGTATGTTTTGATCGTTGCATGTGAATCATTGTGTTGTTATTTGTATTATTATTTCAGTATTACAGAGGAACATATTAGAAATAAGGTGCAGACAGGTATCACAAGGTGTAATCACATCTAATTCGGATCTGACAGTACATGAATGTTTATGTAGAAATGGAATATTTAAGTGAAGGCATTATCTATCATAAATTGTTTCATTAAAGCTTGTCAGCTGTGTCTGTTACTAAATTACATACCCTATTCATATTTCATCGTAATTGTATTCACAAACAATTCTGTGTTGGCGCCTAGATTCTTATTAAGGCATTACTGCTGTATCGCCGGACCAATTTGAAAATCGAAAAAAGTACCAACATGTACTGCATTCGGTTATATTTGGTTGGATTACATTACGTTACGTTAGATTACGCTATTAGGCGTGCAGTTCTACTATACGGGGATGGCATTTAGTATCTCCCCTAACTCGTTTCTTGGTTCCAGAACCGAGTACTTTGTTTTTGTCTAAATTGTGATAAAGGCAGAAGTACAAGGGCCCTGGGGACTTCTAACTCCCTTCGCTAGCTGTCCCTGGCTCTAGTAGTAGTAGTAGTAGGAGGAGGAACGTGTTCAAAGCCCCGCAGGGGTTAGTTGGGCTCTGTTCTCGACATGACATGGGCAAATTAAAGACTTGCCCCTTTTACAACCAATGGATCCATATAGTAAAACAAGTATACCTCTCCGCGAAATAGTCCATCTGCCTCCACATAGAGTGCCGCTTATAACATCAAAAACAACCAAAAAATTCAACCATTTTCTTAAGTTTTACTATTCTCCTTACCAGACTCTCACTCATTCTTCCTCACAAACTTAAATAAATTCTCCAATTGACCTGGTAAATTTCCTAAAATTGGTCCGGCGATACAGCAGTTAACCTCTTATTAATTGTATGTCATTATGTATTGTATATGTTAAGCGCATTTAGTGAGTAATTCAGCAACATGTACAGTTTATGTGCATTTCTACGATCTGACTTTCACTTAGCTACTTTACATAACTTTTTCCGGTTAAGTGCCGCAGAGTAGGTACAGAAATATCGAACCTGCCCGAAACTATACTAAATTAGGGGTATGTTTAAATGAAGGGTGCCAAAAGTAGGTAAAAGTTGAAAATTTTACAGGAGAAATAAGTTAAACTAAGGAAAACGTAGTTGATTTGGACTTATGTCAGCCTGAGGGGGAGGTCATCAATTTTTTTATATATATATAGGGTGTCCAATATACAATGCAACCCGGAGTTTGGGATAAATGAAATGAAATAAAATCTTTGAGTTTTACGTCCCACGATTATGCCGGTTAGGCTAAAGGAGACGGTGATGATGAGTAATGAATGAAATGGTGGAATGAAGAATGTGGAAGGAAACGGGAGAACCCCGAGAAAATCCACGCACACGGTGTTTGTCCACCACAAAGTTCACTTGGCGGGGGCTGGGATCGAACCCGGGACCCCAAGCACCAGAGGTGAATGCTACCACTGAGCCACCGCGGCCCCAGGAGTTTGGGATAGTAGAACTTTTGAACCTGAAGTGATACACGAAGAATGGTTATACCAAAATGAAGCCTTGTTCATGCATATATTTTTAAACTAGGAAGCAACGATTGAAGTACACTAGGAACCACACAGTACTGCCAGATGTAACCGAAGGTGTAAATTAATTTTTTTGCAAAACATGTAAATTGACTCATAACTCATACGTATGGATGTTCTGTCGTTAATTTTCAGTTTGTTTAGTTGGCAACACTGCTACTATCAGAAATGGGTTACCAGCTCTACAGCGGATGCTGGGAGTGTCCCCTGTTTCCATTCAAACACTGGTTCACACGTTTCACCAGGTTGGCAGCAACTTTACGAAGATTAGAAGTGTTAATGTTCTCAATGGCGCTGCGAATGTTCGTTTCCAGGTCTTCAATAGTCCGAGAATTTTCTTGTATACCTTTTGCTTTAAATAGCCCATAGAAATGAACAGCAGCGTTGCCGGGTGCATATAAGTAAAAATTTTATCATGATAATTCCAAGTTTGTTTTTCATTGTTTTCAGGAACTACATATTGTATACAGATCCTTAACACACCTTTTGATGCACTGAAACATCAGCAGGGTTGCCAATTCAGAGTGTTAATTTATGAAAACTACGATTTCCCTAGTTACCCCTTACAGAGGTCTCATCCTATTAGTTATCGGTGGAAATAAGAAATTCTTTTTTCTGTTCCATAGTTTCCAAGCTATTCCAACTAAACAGACTGAAAATTAACGATAGAACATCTATACGCATGAGTTATGAGTCAATTTATATGTTTTGCAAAAAAATTAATTTACACATTCGGTTACATCTGACTACACTGTGTGGTTTCTAGTGTACTTCAATCGTTGCTTCCTAGTTTAAAAATATATGCATGAACAAAACTCCATTTTGGTATAACCATTATTTGTGTATCACTTCAGGTTCAAAAGTTCTACTATCCCAAACTCCGGGTTGCATTGTATATTGGACACCCTGTGTTACTCTTTTAAAATATTGTCTATTTTTTTTTTTTTTTTTTTTTTTTTAGGTAGAGTTAGGTTATCTTTGTTATTTCAATGTAAATTATATCTACTTACGTTGGCCCCCTTGTGTCCAAAATAACCCTTGATTTGTGTTTCATTTAAGAATGGAATTTAAGTACATGTAGAAATGAGAAATGCGGTAGAGACTGTATGCAATTACTGGAAGAACAGAAATTAGTGAAATTATAATATTTTTCGAAAAAAAAAAAAATAGCTACTTGCAACTAAACATAAACCCTAATTTAACCTAATCTAACTTTACTTACCCCACCCTAAGCTAAATTAAGCCTTAACATGCTGGACCGTTCAAGGCAATACAAAGTTGGTGGGTGTGCGTGTAATGAAAATTTTCTTAGAAACTCCAGTCACTACACTTCAATATCAGAGCTTACCCGTGTTCACTTCCCACAATACCTTACATGTCCGTAAGTAGGCCACATTCAGTACATGTTGTAAGGCCGCGACAAAATTGCAGAGAGTTTTGATTGTGTTTTGTGCAACACCACTGTAATCAAGGCATTCACTTTGCAGTTTGCATATGCACTTCCGTTGTGATTTTATGTTTGTTGTTCCTTGTATTTTTCGTAGAGTTTGAATGTACTGTACGTGACATAAATAAATTATCTGTTCCATTCATGTGCTCAGGATTAACAACATTGATAGAAATTCCCAGTAGCACTTGTAATGATTCCGCACTATCAAGTACCGGTAACTCCATTCTTGTAAACATAAAATACACTTTTATTTTGTGTTGGACGGAAGGTATTACAGCACTTGTGGAAATTAGTATCTTATATGTATCTTGTATCATTCATCCCCGTGTACTCACTTATTTCAAGCGTAAGATTACTATCTTTTGGACGGCGTATCGTAAAGGTAGCTACATCTTCTAAGCTCCGACACATGTAACTATCAATTATTTGTAAATAATTCTTCTCTGTAAAAGAGAATGTGCGGATCTAGCGAACCTCGGCAAACTAATTACTTGTTACGTTAACATTTATTACAGTTCATCGTACTACCCTTTACTGAGACATTTTCGTTATGGAACAGAACTCTGAACACTGCAATTTATTTTAATGTATCCACAAGAAGTAGGTCTCTCAGAAACCCTTTACCGATCAATCTAGAAATCATGTACCAACTTACGTGGGGATGTCATTGAAGGTAATTTATATATAATCCGCTTCCGCGGAGGAACAGAAGATGAAGTTCAAAGGTGGCAGAGTGACGAATTTAACCACAGCTGTCGATTTAGCGTTAGTGGATATCAGGGTGGAAAAAAATCATGATTTTTTTCAAAAAAATCATTTTTGTTGATTTTTTTGATTTAAATCGATTTTTTTATTTAAATCAAATCTTTTTCTTCGTATAATACAAGTCGCGAACTGAAGAAAAAACATTAGGAATTAGTATTAAATGTTAATTATGTCATTTAAGTGAAAGTATTGGGTTTTAATTTTGAATTAATTCCCAATCGTTAACCTATTTTAATACCAAACAGTTTCTTAAGCATTAAGGAAAAAGTACAGCAACGTATATCAACATGACACTTTTCTTTTCACGAAAGTTACTGATATTTGACAAGGACATATTTTTAAACAATTAGGACTAGCTAGCGGCACGAAATACATATAAAATACGTAAATTTCGCCTAAAATTAACTAACTCACTCTATGACCTATGGAACCCGGAGGTTCAATGCCATGTTCACAAAAACTCACCACTAACTTCTATCCTTAGTCAACTGGATCCAGTTTGTACTTTGTATTCCTATTTCTGCGAGATGCAACTTAATATTGTCCTCACATCTGCGCTTAGGCCTTCCTAATGGTCGTTTTCCGATTGGACTTCCAGTTAAAACTGAAAGCGTTCCTACTTTCTTCCATTCTCGCTACATGTCCTGCCCACCTGAGCCTCCAAGATTTGATGACCCTAACAATATTTGGTGAATGGTATAAATTATGCAGTTCCTCATCATGAAGTTTTCGCCATTCCTCATTTCCGTTCCTTTTGGTTCCGAATATTCGTTTCAGGATTTTATTCTCAATTACTTTCAGTCTGCGTTCTTCCCTCAGCGTAAGCGACCATGTTTCACAACCATACAGCACAACAGGCATAATTATCGTTTTATATATTTTAAAGCTTCAAATTTCTCGACACAATTCGCGACGATAAGAGATTTTGAACTGAATAATAACACGAATTCCCTGCACGAATTCCAAAATAAAAAAATCAAGATGATCAGTTCGAGAAGAAACACTTGTGATTGTTAAAAATATGCTTTATGTGACGTGAAAAACAGTTCAAATGCGAGTTGTCCGTGCATTTAAGACATCTATACATAGCAGGCACGTTTTTATACTTTTCTGTTGGCTATTTTATTTCCTCTAACATTTTTTTCTGCACAGGTGCGGCAAATTTTCTGCGATCACATCGCAGATCGCGGCATGTTCTTCAATGGGGTCAAGTATCCACTTTATCAAAAGTATTATTCGATATTTTAACGCATCCAAAATTTGTCGTATTACGATCCCGACGAACTTCTATGTATTTAGTACATAAGTTTCGCCCAAAATTTTAAAATCTAATTTTTTTTTTTTTGCTTCGGAGAGGGGATCAGACCCCTCTAAATACGCCCCTATTATCTGGAAACAAACAAATAGACGTGGACACAAAAGAGTTTTCATCTTAAATGTCCATGGTGATTTCCCCGTTGGAATAGAAATTTTAAAACCCTGTGTTACAAAGAGAAGAAAGCAGGGTTCACCCGTAACCCGTTCAGACGGGATTTTCCCTGATCGTTCCCTACATGATACTCGTTTTCATACTGTGCTTACATACATTTGAGTCTCATTGTATTATGATTATTATCTTCCATAATCGAAATAACAGAAGACAAACGGGATTCACTTTAAATTAATTCATTTCGGAATTTGATTTAAATCAACGATTTTTATTTAAAAAATCAAGTGATTTAAATCTTGATTTAAATCAGACTGATTTAAATCAATCCACCCTGGTGGATGTGTGTGTAAACGTTGACATTAAGTTGTGGATTTATCCATCGTTCCATTGAGTACTTGAACTCGTCTGTTAGAAGAGGATTCACTGGATTAAACTCTTTACCTTCATAATGAAAGTTACACGATCATTCAAACATAGGACCAACACCGTAAGGTTTGTTGCTTTTTCGAGTTTGAAGTGGAAGTGTTTGGGTTTTCGTGTTAATTTGTTTATGTCTGACGTGCCATTTTCCCGCTTAGCCCTTAAGTACCCGCGCGGGGTGTTCACAGAATCCCAAACAGGTAACTTTTGTGTTGCGAGCCACAAGTCCTGATAAAAAATTATTTAAAAAATGTCTCAAAACGAGTTCTAAAAATCTAATTGCAGCAAATACTTTTAAAAACATGTCTAGAGTTATGCTACATTGACTTAATTATTTTAAAAATATATTTTTTATTGTAAAAAACTAATATCATTTTGGGGGTGTATTGATCCCCCGCGCGAGTACTGGTGTCACAAAAAAAAGGGCACGATTACTTAGAGGTTAATTAATTAGGTTGATATCTTTGCTACTTGGTTAAGTTTCTAAGCAGCACGGTGACTCAGTGATAATGCGTTCACCTCTGGTGTAAAGGGGCACTGGTTCGATCCAAGGCCACATCAGTTTGATGGTTTTCTCATTTGCTTTCACATTCTTATTCTGCCGATTCTTTCATAATCATTAAAACTCTGATTTCTGTGGCAATGGTATATTTTTATCCTGGCATCTTTTTATATTATTACATTCACACTCATATCTTAGAATAGAATATATTATAAATTTAAAATGAAACAGTAAATTATAACAATACCTGATTGTTAGATATGAAAAATTTAAAATTATAAAATGCAACAATTATTTTTTAAAAAATGGAACATTTTATATATTTTTCACTTTGACATAATATTTATTTATTAAATCTCCCGATATACAAAATCATGTGGTAATTGTGAAAGTCATAAAGAAAAACAGAGAAGGTAGAAGAAAGAAAAAGATAAAACGATGGTGCGTAGAAAAAAAAAGAAAATTATATGAGAAAACAACAAATTTTCCATAGTTAGTTATAAAAGGAAAACCTCTTCTAATAATTTGCTAGGAGGTAATGTACCTAAAATGGAAGCCACATTGCCTCGCTGAACTGCTACTGATACGTTGTGTCAGAAAATTAGTACCTCGTTTGTTGCCAGTAACGTGTGCAATACGTTGGCCTACTTCCTTGATGAAATTTAGACCTTCAAGGCTCCAAGTGCCACTCGATTTAATGGCCACGGTCACGAACGTGTATCTGTTGAGTAAGTATCACAGCAGATGAAATCCCAGAGAAGAATCTTACCCCTCTTCCATAATGCCAGTGTCATGCCATCTGGTCTTTTGCCGTCAGATTTGTTACATCCCGGAGGTTCACGAATAGATGGAAGTTCCACCGATGTGAGTACTCTCCAGATAATATCTTCACTTTCGAATGTCTCACGTGTCTTCCGGAACTACTTATGCAAGAGAGACCGTGTAGACCTTTCTGGTTGACTGATGTACCACGTTTAGAGCAGTTGTGTGATTTACATATGTCTACCCCTAGGCGAAATGCAACTGCAATACAAAAACTTTCATTTAAAAGTTGTAGTCGTAGATTGTGTGAAGGTAAAGACTGTAGCCAAGCACCTAAAATTGGAGATGAGGAGGCGAGAAGTCGGCCCTTGTACTCTTGGCTGTCTGCTTCTTGTAGTAACACTGATTGATGCAATTTGATGATCGGGTTTGTCCAAACTGATTGTGAACTTCTGCCAGTTATTTCAGGAAGACGTAAAGCTACTAGGTTACACCAACCAGATATGCAGTCGTGGGCATCAGATTCTATGCGAGGCTCATTTTCTTACATAAATTAAAATTACATAACAATAATAAAGGTATGGATTATATTTGAATACATATCTGATTTAGGTTTTAGGAGTGGGTACAATAAGCCCACTATGGAAGGTTGGCAACAAAGAGCATTCATTATTGTAGAAAGTTCAAAAGTCAGTAAAACCATAATACAGCATAAATGGATATTCTTTCCATTATTTCCTAACTTACCGTATAAACTAAAAAATGTTGCAATGAATCATAACTTAAAAGTCAGCATGAAAGCACCTATAAATTTGAATAGAGTTATTTCAAAAGCTATTTCGTAGATAGAAATTCTCTTACCTGCATTTACGAAGTATGTTGTTCTTGCCTAGACACTTAACATTAGTATGACGAAAAGAAATATCAACAGTAGAGTGAAGAGACATCTAAGGGAGTCACAATATGATAAAGGAGCTATTTCCGGGCTGTCAGTCATTTACAAAAAAACAATCATTATGTGTAGGATATTATGGTTTTACATCATGCTACATCAAGGATTGAAAGGAACGTTTTTGAGGCTTACTCATTATGACGAAAAGTTCTAAACTAAACACTGAAAAACAATTATTACCAATTTCATTAACAAAAATTAACCTGTTACCCTTCTACCATATATCTTTATTACTCTGTATATACATTAATAACAATTTACTACTTCATATTTCTGCACTACATCGAAATGTCCGTTTATAAGTTTCGTCCATTTTTGAGAATTAAAAATTCACTCTCAGTATGATTTGAGAACAGTGGTTCTCGCATAGATTCCATATTGGTGTGTGTGTAAGGCTGAAGATATATCAAGATCATCGCCAACGAGAATTTCCTTATTTATCATCTAAAAGTTAATTTATTTAGAAAAGGTAATTCTCTTGTAAGTGAATTTAGATAAATTTAAATTTAATGGGACAATAATTCAATCTCGTCCCCCTCTCCCCCCCCCACACACATAAAATTCAGTACATTAAACCGAAGACGCGTCGAAAAATACGTTACAAAAACTTAAAAGATTCCGCTGTATTAAATAGAAGAAACTATTAAGAACTTTTTCATGATATTTGTTAAGCCTCTATGTTCTCGTAAAAGGAAACTCGTGTATGGGTCCGAATCGGTCAGTCTTCTGTTGTTTGTAAGAATACAGTTACGTGAGGAGAGAGACTCACTGTTCATATGTGTAAGGTTGTACTTCATTTCAAAATCTTTCGGGATCTATCATTAGATGCATTCATTAAAAGGATAGTTAAAAATGTTAAAAACGAAATAAATTATCGTACTTATCTTAAACCGTCAATTTAAAAATAAATGAATAAATAATAAGCATCGTGCAGACAAAACCGCTTCGAAATCCATTGTATATTTTGTACACGTATGCATACCTTGAGATTCAGCTTTGGCTGTACTGTATGAGAATTAAATTTATAGGCTAAGATTAGTATCTTTTATGTTTTTCAAAACCTTTTAACCAATTTTTAATCCATACATCTGAGGATAGAACCCGAAAGGTTGTGCAACATCGTGATATAGATCTTTTGAACTTTCACTGACAGGGCATTAATACCAGCAGTTAGGAATTCAACCCAGTCGTGTCAATCAGTTACGAAGCGTGACAAAGTGAGTCAGCATAGTGTAGGAAGATCAGGAAATGCACATAATTTCTCGTTGCCGCATTAGACAGCATCATCAACATTTTATAGCGTCGAAAAAGGGTCGCATTGTGGAGTTACTTGAAGCTGGCTTGGCGTTTTATGTGATTGCCAAACAAGTGAGGCATTCCGATGTCACTGTGGCTCAATGTTGGGAAGGTATCAACTCATAACAGTCGACTACGACATACCGCAATAGACGACCGTCACAGTGTCCAACCTTACAACATTACATAATCCTATGATGTGTGCACCTACCATCCGGACACTCTACAATATCCCGGGGGCCGCGGTGGCTCAGTGGTAGAGCGTTCACCTCTGGTGCTTGGGATCCCGGGTTCGATTCAAGCCCCAGCCAAGTGAACTTTGTGGTGGACAAATACCGTGTGCGTGGGTTTCCTCGGGGCCTTCCCGTTTCCTCCCACTTTCTTCATTCCACCATTTCATTCATTACTCATCATCACCGTCTCCTTTAGTCTAACCGGCATTATCGTGGGACGTAAAACTCAAAGATTTCATTTCATTTTTCTCTACAATATCCCGTGTCATCCAGATACGTGTTTCTTGACGACTGGTATCAGCTGTATTGCAGGTGCACCGTCCCCTGCGTACGTTGTAAACGCCAGTTTAAAGTCGGAATCAGGCAGCATGGAATTCTTATGAATGGCAGCGGGTCGTATTCAGAAGTGTCTCAGTTTTGCATTACGGCAGATGACCATCGTGTACGTCTGTGACAGCGCCAGGGGGAGGGGTTCACATCCAGACAATATTGTGAAATGGCACACCGGCTTTACTTCTAGTATCATGGTATTGGGAGCTATCGCATACAGCTTGTGGTCACCTCTCGTGGTGATTTGCGGAATCTTGACAGCATGGCGATACGTGAGTGATATTCTGCGTCCGCATGTGTTATGCCTCCTGTGAGAGCATACTAGTACAATCTTTTAACAAAACAGAAACACCGCGCTCGTGGGTTTTCTCGGGGTTCTCCCGTTTCCTCCCGCTTTCTTCATTCCACCATTTAACTCATTTCTCATAATCACCGTCTCCGTTAGCCTAACCGGCATGACCTGGGGACGTAAAATTTAAAGATTTTATTTCATTTTCTTTTAACAAAACAACGCTCAGTCACGCAGGCCACGTGTATCTATGGACTCTCTATCTCATATTGAGGTTCTTCCGTTGCCAGCAAAGTCACCTAATCTCTCCTCAGTTAAACGCGTTTGGGACCAAGTCGGACGCCAACTCCGCGCCACTGTCGATCTTCAAAACTAACTTGCCTGAGGCGGCGATACACCGATTGCGACTTCCAAGCCGTATCATCAACCCATATATCTATGTCCTATGAGATACTACAACTTACTGATATGCAACACCACGTATTACTCTCGTACAGCCATACCCGATGTCGGATTGGTCTGATATTGTAGACATTACAATAAAGTTGCATTTCATTTCCTACATTCTGTCTAGGTGTTTTTTGTCAGGGAGTGTATTTGAACGGTGACTGAGATTTATATATTTAATATGAAAAGTTCATTTCTTGCAATTAAGTTCCAATTGAAAGTTTTTTATTTTCACTTCATGTAATCAATGGAGACTATCTAAAATGGATCTTTTAGTTGTACTCGGAAGCTCTGAAGGTACTGTATTTCATTTGCATATACTTTCTTCTTTCCCACCCATAGCGTAAGAAGACAAAATACAAGGTGGGGAGGCAGTTTTATTTAGTCATAAATCCAAAAATACTGTACGTCAATAAATTTAGAATAAACGTTATATATGTACACCAAAGAAATGGAAGGTAATATCACTCTTACCTCTTTCGTTGAACATAGATCTTTAATTCATACATTCTTTGGTTCCGACGATAGATCTTTAATTCGTACGTTGCTTGGTAACGACGAACGTTGATAGGAATAACATGTCACATCCTCTGTCTAGGAAAGATATGTAAGAGAACGATGCAGTGGGAAATATTTTCTTATAATAAAGCATCATCTATTTGATTTATATATATATATATATATATATAAACGATTTCTAAATGCAGAAAACTTTCAATAGCGTACTTAAAAAACATGCGTTAATCTTGTATCCAACAATGATTATTTCTTCGTATATGCTCTCTCACACCTCTCTTCGGAAGGCCTGGAAAGAGCCTAAATGATGTAAGATATAAGGTTAATGCTTGTTATTTAACCATATAGGTATATGAGATGCAAGGGCTCGGAAAAAACTTTTTTTTTTTTTTTTTTTTTTTTGCTTGGGAAATTTTGGGCTTTTTAAAAAATTGTTTAAATTGATAACGCAGATTTTGTTTCGCTTCTCTACAACACAAAAACTCATTTGATTAATGGTTAATGCAGATAATAATATACAATCTCGAAAATTTACCATGAATTTCGAGAAGATATTTCAAACAGTTTTAATTCTTAAGATATTTACTGTACATTATGAGTCCCGAAAGGTTAACCAATGTATATAATACGAATTTTCTAACGTCTTATATACAAAAGTAAGTACATTTAAAAAAACACACACACAAATAACTAACAAAATTGTATGTAGTATTTTTACTTCAAAACATCCCACACCCTCTTTTTGAAACAAAATAAAATTACAATAAAACATGAGAGAAATATTTACATTTATATAATTCGCTTAAAGGCTGCACATTAAGAGGAAAACAAACTGTTACATGATATACATAATTTATTGTAGTATATGTGTGAGTTCAAACAAACACCTGCAAGGCAATAATATATTTACTGAACATAAAAACACAGCACAAAATATAAGTTTTGATATTGTAGCCTTCTCAAAAATAATTATGTTTTGTCTTTTTCTTCATTACGTATATCATTCTGTCGTCTGTGTGTTATAACCTATAAGTTTATTATATCTGACTTCTGGAACTCCCATAAAAATTCGTACTAGAGTAAGAATGAAGAATAATCATTGTTTTATTACAACGGATTAATTTGTAAAAGATTGAAAAAATGCAACCTTTGTATAGGACGCTCAAAAATAGCTAATTTTGTTAATGCACCTCCTCCTGAGCATTAACAGTGAAAGAGTAAAAAACAAAGTTTGTAATTATTAGTTTCGTCCAGTCATTAAGTACATTTTGGATGCAAAAGACTTGAGTAGTTTCGAAATTTGGCAGGATTGTAAACTTGTGACCTTGAGGTACCGCCGTTCGCTTTGAATCTTAAAAAATGGCGGTTCAGAGGTAGCATTACGCATAAAACTCCGTTTCTCCAAAAAGATTTTTTAAAATTGAAAGTTAGGGAGGAGAGGATTCGCAGTGTACATTTCCTACAAAATTAAATAAATTTTGAAAATATCACTGATTTAGCTCATCTTCGAAAGGGCTCCTCCACAGCCTCATGGCCAGAGCGCTCATCTTTGGGCGCGTGGTCGCGAGTTCAATTCCGATTGGGAGCCCAATGCGTGGGATCCCGTCTCAGGCCTCAGTGATGAAAAGCGACGCTAAACACGCTAACAAGACAACTAAACGCACAGATACTTACGGTGAAGCGCAAACTCCTGTTGGCAGTCCTGTAAGTTTGTGCAGTTTTAATAAGACGAATTCAACATGATCATTACGGAACTTTCCCTTAAAGAAAGAAAAAAAAAAAAAAAAAAACACACACACACACATGGATTACATTTAAGTAAAGTCAGGTACAACTGCACAACAAACATGAGTGAGTGGTTAGCTTTTGCACTTCTATCGCGATGTCCGGGATTTAATCCCGCATTCGATCATTCTGACAAAAGGTTTTCGTAATTCCATCTGTGAATGTAGAGATAGTGCGTGTACTATGAGTCCTGGCCGACTTCCTTTCTTATTGTTTTTAAATCGTTATTACTAATTACCAGCAGTGACGAATTTGCGAAGGGAGTTAGGGTTAGGGGTGTCTTTCGAACTGAAGCCTGTTCCCTGAAATTACGAAATTTCTGAAACGAAATATTAGTTATGCCTTTACTGCTAAACTTCAAGCATTTCCGCATATAAAAATTAGGATTTTTTACAGAAAACAAAACATTAATAAGAAAAAATCCCCCAAAATACTTTTCTAAATCCGGCACCGATTTTTTTTATCAGTATAAAATGGTCTTCAAAGTTGTATCCGAAAGATTATTGCTGAATATACAACCGAAACGAATTATTAATTATGCTTCTATTCGTAAATTTCAAGCTCCTTCCAAATAAAAATTAGACATTTTTAGAAAAACCAAACATTAATCAGTGAAACCCCTCCCAAAATACTTTTCTAAATCCGCTGCTTATTATTTCTATAAAATGGTATTCAGGGCTTTATCCGGAAGATTATTGCTAAATCATCGCACAGCTAAGTATAACAGAATTGTGGAAGTAGGCACTAAGAGGATATGTTGAAAAACATAAGTTTGACTTACGTGCAAGAAGCTATAGTACTAAGCTCTAAAAAAATGAACCACGGATGACTAAAAATGAAATGATCTAGAAAGAAAAGAATTTCGGTAACTCAGAAGTTAAATAAAGTTAAAGAGCTTTTAGAATTGTGCTCAAATATTACGTACTTTGTGTTTAATTCATAAAACATGTACTCTATTCATCATGATGATGAATTCAGAGTGAAATACGGCATTTAAGTCATAATATCTTATTTAACTAATAGAGTATACTATAAGAAAGCTGTTTAGATAGGAAAATCATGAAAATGAAGAAAGCCAAAATTTCCGTTTTCTCCCCCAAAAAGCCGGCTTTTTGTATGAATAAAAAACATCGATTCAAAAAAGCCAACTTTTTTGCATCTCAGATATATATATATTCCTATTGCGATTATTAGTAAGTATTTATATAAGGTTCTTATCCCAGATGAACTAATGTGTATTCAAAAGAATTGTTCAGAACGATAGGGATATGAAAATTACGTGAATGGCTACGAATTCGACCCTCAACATTTCATTTTCCTTCATAACTTTTCGATCTGCTTCTAAGGCTATGAAGGGAAAACAATAGACAAATAGAACATTAAGAGCAGCGGTGACTCAGTGGTAGAGCGCTCACCTCCTCTGATGTATGAAGTTCCTGGTTGGATCCTTGTATGCGTCAAGTGGTCTTGTGGGGATATCACTGTCTCCCTTACCTCGGCGCATAACCGTGGGACGTTAAGGAAAAAAATAAAATTTCTACGAGGAAATGAAATATGAAGGAGTTGGTTGGTAAGTTCCTTGCATTTTAATTCTAAATATTTCTCTGCATTAAGCATGGTTCGAAGAATATATTTAGATAACTTCCATAAGTTTTTTTTTTTTTTTTTTTTGTTAAGTTATTAGATTGTTATCTTGTGTATTATTTCAGAAACGTCGCAGAGCCCGTCGCTAGTACAGTTTTTGAAAGTGGAGCTGACTCGAGGTTATCTTTTAGAACATGATGAAGCATTGTATTCTGCTCGTAGAGAGAAGGTCTACTCGTTCATGAAAATCCCTCGAGAAGTGGAAAAGTTTATGGCATATGGTTTCTTTCAGGTAATGCAAGTTTTGAACTTTGGATGGCTCAGGTCTGCACGTAAAGGGGTGTTTTCTTTTTTAAGCAGTACCTCGTATTTGAAATTCTTTTATCAAAAAGTGAAGTGAAAGTATCATAAAGAGTCTGTAGGTGTATTCATGTGTATAATTTTATGTTATTTACCTGTATCTTTGTACAGAGTATTGAATGAAGAATGTACTTGTAAACTTTTTGGCTATGCATCGAAGTGTAGCTCCTCATTTCGAATAAGAATTAATTAGTGATGGCTGTAGGGTGGCGTGGGGCAATTATGTTAGGTATACGTATACCTTATCTTTAATTGTTTCCCAAAATAATCTCTTTTTGTTTTATGAAATGAAATGAAATCTTTAAGTTTTACGTCCCACGGTTATGCCGGTTAGGCTAAAGGAGACGGTGATGATGAGAGATGAATGAAATGGTGGAATGAAGAAAGTGGGAGGAAACGGGAGAACCCCGAGAAACCCACGAGCACGGTGTTTGTCCACCACAAAGTCCACACGGCGCGACCTGGGATCGAACCAGGAACCCCAAGCACCGGAGGTGAACGCTCTACCACTGAGCCACCGCGCCCCTGTCTTTTTGTTTTAATTTTGGCATATAGAGTAATAATTGTATTCTGTATTAATGGTAGAGCGTTCACCTCTTGTGCTTGGGGTCCCGGGTTCGATCCCAGCTCCCGCCAAGTGAACTTCGTGTTGGACAAATACCGTGCTCGTGGGTTTTCTCTGGGTTTTCCCGTTTTTCCCACTTTCTTCATTCCACCACTTCATTCATCTCTTATCATCACCGTCTGCTTTAGCCTAATTGGCACAAACGTGGGACGTAAAACTCAAAGATTTCATTTTACTTCTGTATTATTTGCATCAATTGAGGAGAATCTCAAACCACCGTGAGAAAAATTTGAGGTTTGTTATTTGAACTCCGAACTAATTGCCCCAACTATGGGAGAATTTTGACAGAGTCGCCTAGCTTCTATTGCATTACCTTTGCACTGACTTTTGGGCGCGTATATCATAGGCCTGCTACAGCCATTTAAAATTGTGTTTTTAAATATTTTCTATAAGGAAGTTATGGATAAAAACACTAGCGAGTAAGAACTACTGTTGTGTATTTTTTATTCTACAGAAACAAATGAGAACAATTTATGAAAACTTTAAACTTTAGAACTCTTAAGTCCAAATTTATTTTTAAAAAGTACAGTTCGTGCATATTTTGGAAAATTATATAGCCTATATTGTCAGCTACGTTAAGAGACTTGTTAGAAGCACAACCTAACTAGTGAATTCTAAGTCAAAATCTGCCAAATTCAGATCTATTGCCAAAAGTTCATCTTTATACCTAGAATTCCATTTGTACATTTTCCCTGCCATTTCACTGTCTTCTACTATAAATGATTTTTGTCAATTTAGGATAATAGAACGTAAAAAAAAAAAAAAAAAAAAAAAAAAAATGCATTTCAGTACAACCAATTATCGGCTCTCAGATAATATTTTATGCGAGTGTACAAGACACTTTAGTGAACATTTATTTTTCAAAATAATTTTCTTCGTTGTATAGACTAAAACGCAAGAAGGTTAAAAAGAGTGATTTTTCTTTTTACAAACTGTACTGTTTCTCACTTGGAAATGTTACAGGTGTTCAGCAAACGAATCGGCACCAGCTAAAATTTATGAAGAGAACAGTAGCGCTTTGATAGGGTGTTGCATGTGTGTGAGAATCACCAGTTATCCGTCCGCTTTTCAGAATTGCCAAATTTGTTTCCTTTCTTATGTAAACATGAACTGAAAATAATTTTATTCGATTATACATTATAGATGGTTGGAAACTTATCTTACACAGAATGTACTTGAACCTGAACCCACAAAGTGGGGGTGATGAATGTATTTCCTGAAAGCTTGGGTCAAGGTAAGTTCAAAACCGGTTACCAAAATTGGGGAGGTGTCAAGCAGTCCGCTTGAGGGCAGCACGTTACTCATTTTTATTAACACCTTTAAGTGTGTCTTAGAGCCCGTTGCAACCCCGAAAAATCTGAAACGATGGGACAAATATGAAAACAGAAAAACATATCTTTCATCATTTCAAAAGTATAATGTATCAAAGTAAAATAAATTGTCCCAGATGGGGTCCAACTCAAAATTTTAAATGGAAAGGGGGATCAACTTGCACATCGTATGAATAAAAGAAGATGAATCAAGTCGTGACTCTGTACGATAAGCCTGTGCAAAATAGCGGTGGGTCAAAATATCAACACAATCTTTATTGCAAAGTCAATGGCCACTCGTATGAATCTGAAACGGTGGAATAAGTGTAGAAACAAAAACACGGGTATTTCATTATTTCAAAAGTATGATGATTCAAAGTAAAAAAAAAAAAAAAAATAAAAAAAAAATAAAATAAATAAATAAAAAAAAATAAAAAATCCAGGGTCCCAGACGGGGTTAAACTCAAAATGTTGAAATGGAAAATTGAGTATCGTATGAAAGCTTATGTTAAGTGAAAGAAGAGAAAACAAGTCTTCAACTCTTGATGAAAAAGTCTATTGCCACTTCTATTAATCTGAAACGGTGAGACAGGTGTAAAGACAAAACAAAACAAAACAAAAACTAGAATGTATCAGAGGAAAAAAGAAATATCCCAGTTTCAACTGCAGGATCCCAGACGGGGTCCAACTCAAAAGTTTCAAGTGCCAAGGGGGGTAAATAAAAACATCATGTGAAAGCTCGTGTTAAATGATACAGAATTGGACATTGGACACGTCTCGACTGTCGATAAGCATTGCAAAATGGCACGAGTCATTTCCTTTGATACGTTCTAGTTTTTGTTTTGTTTTGTTTTTGCATCTGTCTCACCGCTTCAGATTAATAGGAGTGACAATAGACTTTTTCATCAAGAGTTGAGACTTGTTTCTTCTTCAAACTCCTCGCAGATAAAAATCAGAAATTTTCAGTAAAACTAAACATTAATAAGAAAAATCCCTCCCAAAATACTTTTCTAAATCCGCCACTGATTATCAGTATAAATGGTCTTCAAGTTTGTATCCGAAAGATTATTGCTGAATATACAAACGAAACGAAATATTAATTATGCCTGTACTCATAAACTTCATGCTCCTACCAAATAAAAATTAGGAATTTTTAGTAAAGCTAAACATTAATAAGAAAAACCTCTCCGAAAATGCTTTTCTAAATTCGCTACCGATTATTTGTGTAAAATGGTATTCAAGGTTGTATCCGGGAAATTATTACTAAATCATTGCTCAGCTACAATATAACAGAAATGTGGAAGTACGCTATGACGGATATATTGAAAAACTTAAATTTAACTATGTGCTAGAAGCTAGAGTACAAAGCTCTAAGAAATGAAACACGGATGACTAAAAATGAAATGATCTAGAGAAGAAAGAAAATGACGATAACTCACAAGTTAAAATAAATATCCTCTAAAATTGCCCTCAAATATTACGTACGTTATGTTTAATTCATGGAACATGTGCTCCATCCATCATGATGGTGAATTCCAGAGTGAAATATGACATGTAGGTCACGAAATCTTTTTTAACTATACAGTATACTGTAAGAAAACTCTTTAGATAGAAAAATCATAAAAATGAAAAAAGCCAAAATTTCCGCCCCCCCCCAAAAAAAAAAAGAAGCCGGCTTTTTATGTTTAAAAAAAACGATTCAAAGAAGACGGCTTTGTTGCATTTCTAAATTTCATAGTGTTTATTGCAGGCGGAAAGTGAAGTTACTTCTGTGTTTACCTATTTATTTTTGTGGTGGAAAATATCCAATAAATACGACATATACGGGTAGTATTTCTGTTTTCTTGACTATGTATGTTGATATTCAACGCTTTATCGCATACATGCACGTATATGAGCTATTTATAGACAGAAATTGAGTCTTTCCACGATTTGATATTGGTTACATAATTATCTTGTATGAGTCGTATCATCAACAATATTTTGTTTTCTAACCACTCCGCTATCTTTTATTTATTTGTTATTTGAATAGCGAAGGTCCACTGAACAGACAGTACCCTAAACCAAGTCTGTAATAATCTCTGTTGTATGAAGACCACACAGCGTTTACATGAGTTGAATGTTGGGCCCATATTATTTTTATTGTATGTTAACAAGATATTCATTCCTTCACAGCAACAAGTGAGTGCGGAATAATTTGTACCACAAGTAGGGATTTTGCTACATCCTTCGCAGACGGTTACAGAGTTCTTCAGCAGTAATGTAAATATCTATGTCACAGATGTTTACAAAGACATTCAAATTTAGCAGATGTTAAGCAGTTCCAGTAAACATTGTTTTGATATATTTCCTTCTTCAAATTTTATATTCTTGCTGAAAGAGAACGTCTCCGTAATTACCCCAGAGAATAACAAAATGGGGGAATTATAACACCCCTGGTAAATCACACCATGTATTATAACTAAGCTGATTATTATTTTATACTACTGTGGAATGTGGTAAAAGCACCTTCATCACTAATCATTTTAAAGAAATGGGTAGCTTAAAAAATTAACGCCAGGCAGTTAAGTGTTATTCTCGTGCAGCGAATGGTAACAGTTTTATTGCGTATATCAGCTACAAAAACCAGTTTTAAAAAATGCTTGCCTTGTGTAGGTGTTTGCTAAATAATACATATTATATACTGAATTGAACTATAAAACTGAAATGAAATTACAGGCAATTGCCAGAATTGCTCCGTCATCCTAATTGTTGTAGGTCGTCCTTAAACAAACAAACAAAAAATGAGATTTTCTTACTAAACTATTTGCAGATAACATAACATAGAAGAATGAACTTTCCAGAAGTTACCCCAAATATTCTTTTCCAATTTCGAAACTTGGCAAAGTCGACTTCTCCTGTCATATTCATATTTGTATATCAAAAGGTGTATATATAAATTTTGTGCCTGTATGCACAGAATTTCAAAAGAATTATATAATAATAGTTTAAAAACTTTTAATCCCCGTATCCATATTTCGTGGTAAAAATTTTGAAATTTCTGACATACCTATGTTTAAGGTATTTTAAGAACATATATGCAAATTTTAACTTTCTCTAAGAGGAACGATTTCGGAAAATCTCGTGTAAGAGCAAGAAAACATTTAAAATGCGATGATAAATTTTACAAAAATCCTACCTTACTCGTAGACTAGAGCAGTGATCATCACCAAACCGTCGATCGCGAGCTACTAGTAGCTCGCGGGGACATTTTCGGTAGATCGCATTTACGTTCCGGTTGGCTAACATTGATTCCTCCACTGATTCATTCATAAACAAATGTAAGGCTGCTTTTTTTAGTTGTCACTTCTTTTGGTTGGTAGCTCACAGTAAGATTTAAAAACGGTACGGTAGCTCAGAAGGTTCATAAGTTTGGCCACCACTGGTCTAGAGTTTGACAAGAGCATTTATACAAAATTTAAGTTGTTACATCGTACATTTTTTAGAGGTCTGGTAAATGAAATAATAATACTAAATCCTCTTACATCTTATCCGTCAATCAACAAATTTTAAAGTTTCTACAATTAGCGACTTTGCAGTCTGGTGAATAACTAAAAATCGGTCAACACCTTTTTTCTTCCCGTAGAGGTCACATTTAGCAAAAGTCCGTCTTATCCACTCCCTCAAGTTCATGCAGAACAAATGTACAAAATTTCATGTTCCTACGCCCAATGTGCAGTTAAAGTTTCAAGCCCCATTTGACCTTGTAGGGTTCAAGAAGAATATTTATATGAAGTTACAACAGGGTATGCTCAGCAGTTTCGGAAATGGTCCGAGAGGTTACATTTCGCAAAACATCGTCTTATCTGCAGCCTGGAATTCAAGGAGAACAGTTGTTCAAATTTCAAATTCCTACTTCTAGTGGGTTCGAAGATCTGGTGCTGAGTGAATTGTGATTTACTCTTTTCTCTATATTTAGATAACACCGAGTTCTTGATAAAATAAAATTAACATCGAGAACTATGAATTCTTAACCATTATTGTTTTGTATCTACCGGTCATATGATTATATATAATAATTTATATGATTGTATCTTCAGCCAGTTACTAGAGAAGATGGAAAGGGTTGTGTAAGTATACTTTTTGTCCAATGTGACAGTTTATTGAACATAAATGTGATTTTCTTGTGTATACTACCAGTAATAATAATAATAGTAATAATAATAGAGTTTGTCTTCAGAAAATCACTTGATACCTCTGATATTTTGTATTCGCATTCGTATTACCCTATGCTCGCGGCAGACATATTTAGGACATGAAATTAATCAAATTAGGAAATCAGTATTTACACGAAGTGTAATATCTTATAAATGAAAAGAGGGACAGTTTGAAGAGTTAATAAAGTAACATTTAATGGAATAACCATTTTTAAGGCTTGAACGTGGTCTAATCCACAATTTTGAGGCACTTGGGATTGGGATAAGTATGTGTTCATGATATTGCAGTAAACAACTTTATTACTTGTACAGTTATGTTTGATTCACGTGCGTACCTTTCTTTGCTTATAAGACATTACATTTTGTGTAAGTATTGATTTTTTTGTACAATTTGGTATGTGCCGTGTATTTAACGTGAACATACATAAAGGGATCCGATATTTAACATCATACCGTTGTGTACCAGAAACAGATATGAATATGTACAAAATATCAGAATTTGCAAAATGGTACTGTTACTATAATCAGCTAATTTTCGCTGGAATGAGTCAATATTGTAAGGGAGAAAACAGTCATGTAGCAGAAGCTGGAGAATTTAAAGTGTCAGGTATACCAAAATAAGACAGGTGATAATGAACAGTCATTAACTTTTTTTTCTCATTTATAGTTGTATTACAGGTAAAGCTTGACATTATTATTATTATTATTATTATTATTATTATTATTATTATTATTATTATTATTATTATTATTATTATTATTATTATTAAAAAAAGATAAACAACTACAAGAACAGGTTAGTAGTTTTATTCTTTGCAAGATACATTTGTTGAGTTTTAGTGACAACCAAATTCCTACTACCTAACATTGGTTTGTTAGGTTTGATTTTGCCTAGAATGTGTAGTTACCAGCAGAAGTGCACACCTCTTGCTACATGTTATGTTGTTAATCATTTCAGAACGAGTAAGCCAAATTTAAATGGAGTATTTGTAGAAGTAAAGAGAACATAAGTATCAATAAATTAGTAAAAATTGCGAAGTGCACTTTTTTTCTGATTACAAATACCTTGAAGTTCATTTAGCTAAACAAGGGATAGGGAATAGTCTTATACCTGTTGCGCCCAACTCTTTGATCTGCTGTATCGGCAAAATAGTTTTAAATCTACAAATTGCTTGCAGGCTAGCGACATCTGTAGGCATCAGGCAGGAAACTCACTGATAGATAGACATGTTTCATCATTACAAAATAAGATACATTTGTTATATGAGTTCTACATTTTTTTTTTCTTGCAGTGTGCAGACTCGTTTTTGTATGTCTCAACGTTTCTTCCTATGAGGTTTATTCTTGCCCTTTGGGCAGTAATAAGTAGACCAATAATGGAGTGTTTTGGGTAAGCCTATACTGTTATTAAGTTACTCTACTTCAGTAATTACTAATAATTAAGTTTTAATAATTTGGATGGAAGGTAGATAAGTATTAAAATATATACAATTATAATTTTGGTGGAGTAAATTTGTAAACAAGCTCTACCAGATGAATTCTTAGACTAACTAATATACATATATATATATATATATATATAGGACCAGAACCTACCAGCCGACTTGTGGCACTCATTCATTTAGGCGAAGTATGTTTGACATATCGGCTCCCTTCGCTGTTAATGTTGGCTTGCTAGACCAGAGTTTACTGCTTCTTTCTTTCAAGTAGCTCCCCAGTTGCCCTCACAACGCTGGTGGACGCCACAGTGCCAACAAGATCTTGTGAGTACGAATTGGTCACCCATCTTTCGTTGTACCAAACGCGGCACTGCTTGACTGCTCTGATCGCACGAGAAGGAGTATTCTTGTGCGGCTAGGGCGTCGGTGATAACTATATACAGTAAACTTACTGTTAACCGATCACCACGGGACCAGGCACGATCAGATAACTAAAACGTCAGTTAAAGCGAAAATTACCATTTCGTAGCCTCTAAATTGTATAGCATCTCCAAAATGGTTTTATAAAGATTACAATGTTATCATTTAATAAACTTAACTTAATACAAGCAGAAATTTCGACCACAATCTGTTCCAGTGACACTGAATAAAGCACACTAGACTATTACACAAATCACACACTTACAGTGTATGTGTATTGATTGAAGAAAAACAAAACTGTAAAAATAGGATTGAAAAATACTAAATGAAGTATAGTACTGTATTTTATAAACACATTTAGGCTTGTATGGAATATTGTGGAAAACCGAACACAGGTGACGAAAATTACTTATTTCTTGGAAGATGGATGGTTAAGCCGATGGACAGTTAAAAGGAAGTCCTCTGTATTATATATATATATATATAAATAAAAGATGAATGTAGCAATATTTGCTCTCTGAACTTTACACCGAATTTGATTATTTTTGGTACTTGAGTACACTATGCCCTAACTTACTCTTTTAGTACATTTTCGGCAAGAGATTAGGTGAAGGCATGAGCAGTTGACATGTAAAAGTAATCGAAAACGACCATATTAGTGTTCAATCCATAGTTTTTGGGATTGCTGAGATGAATAGTGACACTCCAATGCCGTTTAAATTCAAATTCATCCTCTCATGCGTATCCTAAGAAGAAGAGGGGATTCAATAGTTTTCAGAAACCTACTCGTGCTAAGAACTGGCATTTTGTCTAGTATATATATAAAAGAATTCACATGGCAGAGCTTGTAATATAGTACAGTTTATACAGTAAAATTGTCTATGTTGGTCACTATCTGTTCCATTGAAAAGTGACCAACTTACAGATAATAAGTGTATTTTGAAGCAAAACTATAAGCCTTCGGCTCACTTGCAGATTGCCTGTACGCTAGGGACATCTCCTGGTATCATGCAAAGGCAGCACAGCTAGCGACTACTATTAACTTGACTATGAATTATTAGAAATCAGCGTGATGGACAAACAGACTGAGGAAACTTGCTTTTATAGTATGAATTAAGAAGATCTAAATACGAAATGCACACCAAAAATTCGTGCCGTTTCGTTCTAACTTCCAAGAACAAGGAAACACAGGGAACTAACCTATGTCTATTTCTCAACAAATTGTAACGGATCCTTCTGAATCCGTGACATTGATTCTTAGTTATCGATCGTGTGTTTTGTTGGTATTCCACTATTAAAAAAAAAAAAAAAAAAAAAAATGATTTGCGTTTGTCTGGATATGAATTTATGAATTTTCTATAGTTTACAACCGTATTCTCAAGCTGTACCGGGTATTCACCCGTTCGTATATTTCCTTAGGTTGTAGTTCTCAGTTAAATAATTTGATTTATAAATAAGATAAGTTAAAGGTAAATTTAAATTATATATATATTGCTTAAGGACTACACATGATTAGATATATTTTTAAGTTCCAACATTTATAAACTTTTAATCAAAATTTAGCTACAGTAACAAATGTGCAAGCTAAAATTTCTCTATCAGTATAGTGTATTCTGATTATATGTAATTATTTATTATTATTATTATTTTTTTTTACTTGATAACGTTCTTTATTGTAACCAAGAATGAAATACTATCACACTACTAACAATAACAGTTTCTACAACAAAAGCAGCAAAAATAGCATAACATAACAGTTTGCAATTGACTAATAATTATTTCAAAATAATATATTGGGGATAAGTTTCGGAGATATAGCGTATAGTATGTAGTATTTAGAAACAATGGATAACAATATAATATAAAAGAAATAATTTATTGTCATGTATTAACAATGTCATTATATAATATTAATGAGGCCGCACCAGGCATACGCCCCCTAACAATTCAGAATGCTTGTCTTCTGGGTGCTGCTCTCACGTCGGAAGCACTCACTAACGTGCTATTGAATAAAATATCTACTTTAGAATTGTTCTTGTCTCGACTTCCTTCAATTTCAGCCCATTCAGCATTTTTCCTTTTACGAGCATCTTTGTCAATCCCTCGCTTAACCTATTTTTTACGATGCTTTCCATCTTGGCATGAAAGTTCTTTGCTGGAAAAATATGATACTGTCCTGAAAACTGGCCTTGAATCAATTCTGAACTGCTCCTTAAATGAAGACTCTTGGACACAAGCATGTTTACCTGTTGGTTTGGGCGGTCTTGGTATTCGACGAGCTGTGGATATGGCGATTCCTACATTCTTAGCGTCATACCACGGATCTCGGCGTTTAATCGAAGCTCTCCTTCCACAGGGTTATTGTTTGGACCCAGATGGTTCAGTTCAAGAAGGCTCTAATAAGTGGGCAAACTTAGCAAATACAAGCCTTCCGGAAATTAGCAAAAAGTGTTATCAGTCATCTTGGTATACACCAATTGCATGTCAATTACATAACCATTTGTTACAATCTGTTGTTGTTCCGGAAGATAAAGCCAGGCTTCTTGCTACTTCACCACCCGAAGAAGCGGGTGCATGGTTGATGGCGATACCTTCTCCGCCTTTAGGCCTTCATTTGTCAAATGAAAGGTTTCGAATTGCTGTAGCCTTACGTTTAGGCTGAGCAGTTTGTGAACCTCATCGCTGTCCAGCTTGTGGGGATGAGGTTAACCAACGTGGCCTGCATGGTCTTTCATGCATGAAGAGCGCTGGTAGATTCGCCCGACATTCCTCTGTAAATTATATAATACAACGAGCCCTCAACACAGCTGGATTTCCTTCAATACGGGAACCTTCTGGTTGCTGTCGTTCGGATGGAAAGCGACCAGATGGGATGACAGTAGTTCCATGGATGAGAGGAAAATGTTTATTGTGGGACTTCACATGCGCTGATACATACGCTCATTCAAGTCTCCCTCTGTCAGTATTGAATGCTGGAGCTGTTGCTAATCGCAGAGAAGCTGAAAAGCAAAGAAAATACAACAACCTTCTCGAAAAGTTTTTCACTCCAATCGCTATTGAAACCAGTGGTGCTTGGGGTGCAAGAAGTCTTGAATTTATTAGGGAGGTAGGAAGACGCATTTCTTGTGTTTCCGGCGAAGTTCGCTCCACACCTTATCTTATACAGCGCATATCCATTTCTATCCAACGTGGTAACGTCTCGTCGGTCCTTGGCACTTTACCACCTGGCAAGGAACTGGACGAGGTGTTTCTACTCTGAGAAGAATTGTTTTATATATAATAGGTCCTGAACAATAGTTTTTCTTTTGATTAAAATTGTATATCAATAATATTTTAATATTATGAACAATATAATATATATGTAAAATTTTCTGAACGTTGATATATTATTTTTATCATTCTATTGTTAGCTTGTTTCTGTTGTACTAGAGAAGTCTCTTTTCCACACACAGAAATTAATTATTACGAATATTAAACTATTAATATTGCAAATGATATCGAACAGTGCATGAACGTTGATGGCTGTAATTGCTTCTCTTAATTGGTGCTTGCCATTTATTTGTACGGGCAGTTGAAATTAATAGCAACCAAACAACTGACGAGCGAAATTCAAAGAGGAAGTAAAGAAATAGTGCTGTATAAAATAGATATTTTATACATTTTTGGATGAAATAATTTAGTATCAACATTTATTTAGGAATTACGGGAGTAAATTTTGAATGTTAAATATGATTCAAGGCAATAATGTTCTTACAGAGATAAATTCTAGTTTGTTCATAGCTCGGCATTAGTTGTTAGGTGTGACGTATGAATATAATTTTGAAAAAACATAATCGGTTTATGCGTCGTGACGAGTCCTGCTATTATTCAATTTAAGTTATAAAATTACATTTTGGGTCATTTTATCTATGCAAAATTATTGATTGGAACTTTTGTTGAAATTCTTTAGTTGATTATTAAATTTTGTAATTAATGAATGCTAACGTACGAAATGAACTTCGACGGTACCAATCATTCACAGTTGCCTGCCTCAGAAAACCTCTATCTGGTTACAATACGATTCATGCAATATTTAGAAATGAACCAATTTAAGAAATACAGATAATATTGTTATTATCATGTTTTCTTCATGTAAATATCCTCACATTCCTTATTAATTTTTTATTGTTGAATAATTATAGAATTTTCATACTAAGTAATAACTATTCGGAGAAGTAAATAGAGCTGAAAATATTGGTATATTGTATCGCCAATGTCATAAATCCACTGCTCTGCTCCTTCTTAACTCACGATAAATAATTTATTATTAGTAGTAATAATGTATGTGTCATTTAATGTTCGTGTGATGGCATGGCTGATATAAACTTTGTAATATTCGTCAGAATAAGTAATTATAGTATAAGATGACCTTTAAACTAATTATTTTTTGATACTGCAAGACAACCCTGATGTATATCCCAGTTTCTTAGTAGGCCCTATTTATATGTACTAGGTCTAAGTAATGGATAGATGAAGATACAAGCTGCTGTGTTGAGGCCAAACTCACTGTCTAGGCAACTGTCATGTATATGCGATGATGGATGTTTTTTTGTTATTTCTCAGTCAATAAACATATTGAACAGGTTATTTTTTATTTCAATTTAAGCGCAGTTACGAATTTCTCAATTTAATTACTAACCTACAATACAAGATTTGTGTTATGAGAAAGGAATAAAGATTTAATTTCACTAATGGAATTGCTGCTTAGGACAAGATCCTGGTAACTTCTGATCAATAAGCGAGATTTTGCTTAATGTCAGCACAGTAGATTTCGTTCAAAATAACGAATAGTGTAAAATCAGGTTTTTTTCATTAAAATATACTTTCCATTTTTTCAGTGATAATTATTTAATATTTTAATTATTTATTTCTACTTTGGAATAATAATAATTATTATTATCATTATTGCTGTTATTATATTCTGTCGACCGGTAAAAAAAAAAAAAAAAAAAAGAGAGAAAATTATTGGTCGTAACAAAATTCTCCTACTTTATTGATACACAGTTGACATCGCTACATCCATTTTGTGTAGCATGCGGCTGTGTTCCAAACCGTACGAAAATATTCGCATGTAATTGTGTGACCTTTCAGAATAGAGTGGGACAACACTCCCTGGGAATCCCAGAAAATAACATACAGCACCTTCTCATTTTTTTTTGGGGGGGGGAGGGGGGATTTCCATTGCATCGACTACCCGAGGCCGCAGTGGCTCAGTTGTAGAGCGTTCGCGTCTGGTGCATGGGGTCCCTTGGTTCGATTCCACCTCGCGCCAAGTAAACTTTGTGGTGGACAAATACCATGTGTGTGGGTTTTCTCGTTTCCTCTCACTTTCTTCATTCCATCATTTCTTTGATTTTTCATCATCACCGTCTCCTTTAGCCTAGCCGGTATAACCATGGGATGTAAAACTTAACAACAACGGTGAAAGATGTTTACGATGGTTTGTAAAACATGAAGAAGTTCATGCATACTGGCAAATATTCAGGTGGTAACATACTGTTACGCTACGTGGTTTGAAGTTAAAGTAGGAATGTAATATCCACAGATTGAACTAGTATTCAATCAGATTGGTGCAGTAGGAGTTCAAAACCCTCGTGACGGAGAATGAATTATAGCATTTAGAGGCAGAGTAGCACATTTGTAGTCAATTTAGAAATAAAATACAATTAATTATATAAAATAGTAAAAGCGAGACTTGCGTAGGAAGGGAATAGGAAGGAAATTAAAAGTTCGTAATATACCTGTAAAACATCTGTTGCAGTGGCTTGGTAGAAATTTATGCCTTAAAGCAAATAACTTCAGTCGGTTCTGTCTCCTCGAAGAATAATAGTGATGTTATCTCGTTTGATCGTCTGCATCTCTCTCCATTTCCTTGTTTCCTCGAGGATTTTTTTTTTTTTTTTTTTACCTTAAGCATCTGTTGTCATTCTCCTACGTCATCATCGGCACCATTTCTTCATATGTCACTAAGACGATTTTCCTAGTTTTGAAATAAAAACCCATGTGTCAGAAATACCAAGCCTATATAATAGCATGAGCTCACCTGTTATATGAGGAGAATGAAAAATAACTGGTAAAGAAACTGGTTAAATGTGCCAGTTGCTTACCACACTGTAATTGCATAATGTTAACATCAGTGCTTTTGAGGATTCTGGGCGTACAGCGTCAGTCTTGTTCGAAAGCAGGAAGAAAGGCATTTAAAAAAAAAAAAAAAAACATGGGAGTGTCTCGGGTGATCGAATACCTCGTCAGTTCTGGCTTCAAATACCAAATAGAGTCCAAGCAAAGCCAAGTTCCAAAAATAAAGTGTTTTTTCAGGAATCGAAGCCGGGCATCAAATTACCAAATATGAAAATCCTTTTATACCTCCCCGTATCTCTTAACAATACTGTGGTAAGCTTAACAGTATTAGAATAATATTGTTTCAGTGCAGCCAAGTTCCAAGATAGACAACTGGCCAACCTTGTATGGGAAAATGCAGATTTTACAAAAAGGAGGTCAAATAGGTAGGAGTCCAATTTGAATAGGTAGTTAATTTAATATATATATACACAAAATTATGATATAATTTATAATATCTCTATGTATCTTTCAGCTTTCAAAGTGGCAAGTCCCGTAGTATTTTGAAGCCTGCCGAAATCTGCGATTTACTTAAAGCCTGTATTCTAATTGTCTGCAGTATGGGAATGTACTATATAGATACATCTATGATGTATCATCTTATTAAAAGCCAGTCTGTGATAAAGCTTTACATATTTTTCAACATGTTAGAGGTAAATCTGAATTTATTATATTGTATATAATTAACATGAGTTTGTTTAGTTTGAAAGATGTTTTTCAGCCTGCAAATAGGCGTAAAAGTTATATTCCACAATAAGAAGTGTAGTGTGTGTTATGTTTGTTTACTTTCTGAAAAATATCTGATAAAGAATGATGTTTAAGGTATTGGTTTATGCTTCCAACTATAAAAACAAAATAACTTCGATAAAATACTTAGTCACTACGGTCACTAATTATGACACACTCTTCTCACATTTATGATAAAAGAGATACTTTTTTCTTCGTTGCGTCATCACCTAAGTCAGAAACACTACCCTGAAAGAAACACAAATGTAGCATTTAGCAAGAAAAAATACATTTACGCTAAATTCAGAACGATAAACAAAAAGTAAATCTCTTAAAGACTTACGCAGGTTCTCCAAAAGTTTGACAGAAAAAAAAGGTATCAAAATTAAACAAGACACCTTTATGCGCTTAATCGTCACTTCTTGTGCTAGAAATTGTTACGGAATTTTAACCTGAAAATTTTATGAGATAAAGGAAAAATTATAAATTCAAAATTATTAAATGGGTGCACAGCATCTTCAGAAATATTTGTCCATATATGGGAAAGTATATTAGATAACTCAGTTCTGTAATCGTTGAAGTGGGATTTCAAATGGTAACCTTCCGGGCCTTATGCAGAGTCGTTTTGACGTATGATTAGCGTCATATTAAAGGCTTGAATACTGTAGGAAAAATATGTTAGTCCAACTCTTTACTATGGCACTAAGCACGCGTTAGAACGACTCTGCATAAGGCCCTCCGTTTTTATGTGAGACATAGACCCTACTAGTTCTTGCGGGTTGAATTTTTTCGGTCTGAAGAACGAAAACTGGGACAAGTAGGCGTCCCGAAAGCCTGTTTCGGGACAGTTAATTCTTTCACGGTAAACCGGGACGTCTGGCAACCCTAGGTCACCATCCACAGGCGACGTCAAAGCAAGCGGCATACCATTGATATGATCATTTCGTTGACACATGAGAGGGATGTCGTAAACGAAGTCTCTTTAGTTCAAGAGTGGTCTTCCTTGCGAACTACTGAAGAGAAATAAATGCTGCAATTTAAACACTTACCCTCTCTTCTGTGTATTCTAAACAGCAAGGCTATATTAATGTTTTATTTGTTATTCCTCATTTTATAATCAAATATTGTGCTTTGTTATTTTAATTTTTATCGACGTTTATGTAGTTGAAGCCTATGTTTAACTTATATAGCTGGTAACAACTTGAAAAAAATCAACATGTAACAGTTGTAATACAAGGCAAATAATTCTTACCAGAAATTATGCTGCACATGAACTCAAATCCGAAAAACGACTTTGAGCCAAGCAATAACAGTTATAGAGTCTCGGAGAAAAGAATAACCAAAACTTAAGGCATTGTGAAGCCTGCCGAAATTTGCGATTTATTTAAAGCTTTTATTCTAAGTGTCTGCAGCATGTGTATATCTTCAGACAATGTTCATGAATATGATAAGAGAAAATAGGAAGATGACAATTTCAGAAATTTTATAATTAAACCGATAACTGGTATTAATAACAATAACATTTATAATAAGTATAATAGTAGGCCTAGAGAGGAAATTACGTTTGTGGAAAATATTAATTATCATTTGATTTGTCCTGTTCACTATCTGAGAGCCTTATATCAGGTGAATAGTATTTGACATATGCAAGTAAACATCTGGGTAACGATGCCATAAACATTGAATTCTTGTATGTGTTGTATCCCTAATCTTAA
Source organism: Thermobia domestica (assembly GCF_964235325.1). Classification (NCBI taxonomy): domain Eukaryota; kingdom Metazoa; phylum Arthropoda; class Insecta; order Zygentoma; family Lepismatidae; genus Thermobia; species Thermobia domestica. Next base: position 117,166,184 of record NC_137454.1, on the reverse strand, counting down.
TTTTCAATCTACCCGCTCTGTAATTCACTCCAGCTCCTTATTAACTGCTTCTTACATAGTCCTAAACACCAGGGAAAAGATCTACCCACTTCATCCCTGCTCATGTACTTCTACTAACTCACTACATATGACACGTAGATATAAACACATGGAGAAACAAATTGCGACACTTTTCTGGCTCTTGGTTCATATAGTTAAAGCTTTACGATCAGAGACTTAAGAAATTGAGAACAGGCAGAAAGGCTATTGCTCTCAGCAAAAAATATGTAGCAGAATTTTCTTCTACATGCAACAGGTAGCGCTTTCGGAAGATGCAACTTCTTTCTTCAGCCTGTGGTAGACTTCAAAAATAATAAAAAACATGAAAGAAGGTAAAAAAAAAAAAAAAAAAAAAAAAAAAAGATTAAAAGGTTAGGATATGTAAAAAAACAAATCTTCTGTCCAATATTAAAACACACGGGAATAGAAACTCACTGACATTGTACACTGCTGTTCACTGTTTTCTGTTCTTGCTTTCCAAATGGTGAAAGTATGTAGTGAAAAGATTACTCCAAATAATATTTATTTCTCCTCTATCCAGGTTAAGTGAGGGCCTTTCTTTGTGAATATAATATGATTCTTTAATTTTTTATTCCGTTGCTGCTTTTGCTTTTTCAGTTAAACATGATTCCACGATATAATGGTTATAATCTCTAAAGTGCGTTGCTAGACCGGATAACTGTTGCGGATTCCGAGATTTCGAGGTACGAACGTGCTGTTATTCTAGTACAAATGTTTCTTTTTGTTTGACCTATATACATTTTATCACACTGACATTTCACCCGATAAACGCCACTGCTTTGTAAAGGGTCAGTAAAAAATGTTTTAAAATGATTATATATTTATCTATAGATTTTGGAGGAACTTCTGAAATTTTGATGTTATGTCTGTGCAATCTTTTTGATTTTTGCTGAAAAATGTGGAACCAAAGGGACACCAATCCATCTGTCAGTTATGGCATCTGTTGTTGGTTGATGGTGGGTGCCGACGATCTTGTGTTGTACTTGTTTGTACCATTTTAACAATAAAGATTTTTGGAAACCATTTTCCTGTCCAATTTGTAATAAATACTGTATTTCCTTGTTGAGATCTTCAGAGAGGTCTGAAAGTAAAAGAGCTCTCCTATAAAAGTTCTTCCAAACATTTAATTTCTGAAGCCATGAATGTGATGATTTGAAGTTGATATATTTTGTACCAGCAGAAGGTTTGCGGTATACCGAAGTAACAAATTTATTGTTATGTCTTTTAATGGTAATGTCAAGAAAGGTAAGAGCACCTTTTCTTCAAGTGCCTTCATAAATTTTATTCTAGGGTGAATTTGATTCAACTCATCGAACAGTTTATTTAATTCTTGAGGGTCCTTGTACAAAATCAAAGTATCATCAGCATATCGAAAATATCTAATACAAGGAAATTTAGGAAGGATATTTGTTTCAAACATGTCCAGTACCGAATTAGAAAGTATTGGAGAAAGGGTATTACCCATAGCGAATCCATCGTCCTGTCAAACAATGGTGTCTTCAAATTGGAAGAAATTGTTCCTTAGACAAAAGGCTATTAGTCAAGAGATTAATTGGATTTCATATGGGTTCACTTTTAGTTTATGTAAAGCCATTCCCACTGCCTGTAGAGCCAGGTCTACTGATATTGGTGGATACATTTCCACAACTTCAAAAGATGCCAAATGGATGGAATTTGCAGCAACAAAGGAATTCAAGGATGTTTTCAACTCCAAACTGTTTTAACCGTGTATTTAACTGGAATATTATATGATACGAGTTTATCATACAGCCATTTTGAAAGTAAATATGTAGGATGATGAAAACCAGCTACTGTTGGTCTCAATGGAACATTAGGTTTATGTATTTTTGGAAGCCCATATATGATTGATAAGGCTGGGTCATGGATTTTCAATTTTGTTTTGATTTCATCAGGAATTATAGGAGAGCCATTAATCAACCGAATGGTTGCTGTTATCACAAAGAAAGGTCCTCACTTAACCTGGATAGAGGAGAAATAAATATTATGTGGAGTAATCTTTTCACTACATACTTTCACCATTTGGAAAGCAAGAGCAGAAAACAGTGAACAGCAGTGTACAATGTCAGTGAGTTTTTATTCCCGTGTGTTTTAATGTTTGACAGAAGATTTGTTTTTTTACATATCCTAACCTTTTAACCATTTTTTAACCTTCGTTCGTGTTTTTTTTAAATCCTTTTTGAAGTCTACCACAGGCTGATGAAGGAAGTTGCATCTTCCGAAAGCGCTACCTGTTGCATGTAGAAGAAAATTCTGCTACATATTTTTTGCTGTGAGTAATAGCCTTTCTACTTTTTCTCATTGAATATAATCACCGCTTGCAATATTGTAAGACTTAAGAAATTATTTATTAAACCTGAATTGTCCTGCACATTATATACAAAATATATTTTTGTTCCTCTTTATTCTACTTAAATAGGGGGAATGGTTATATACACTTCTACACTATCTATTGTTTGGTAATATTGAAAATAAATATTGGTACTTTTTCAGTACCATGTGGTGGATAGATCATATATGTACAGTATTTAAATTAATTTATTTATTAGTATTTTATTGCCTGATTTTTGTATAAGGTACTGCTACAGTGAGGTAAACTGCCCTGCTGTTTTCTGCATCGGTCTGGTACATACACATACAAACTTAATGTTTCATGGCTTAACTTACAGTGTTTCTGTTGTAGGTTGGAGATAGGTTGTTCTCTGCATTTGGACAAGATACTATAGATGCTCTCTTCTGGACAGCTACGGAACCAAGAGGTCGCAAACGAGAACACTTTGGGGTTATATCTCATTTAATTTTTGCAGTATCTTATGTGTGTATCCTTTTCTTGATATTTAAGGATTATCTAAGTATGCAGTGACTCATTTATCATAATAAGTGTGCGATATTTTTCAAACAGTAATTTATTGAGTTAATTTATTGAATATAGTAATGAATATCTTTGCATTACTGCGACTCAGTGGTAAAGCTCTTGCCTGTAGTTTGAGGTGTCGCTAGTTCGATCAGGTCATGTGAGTTGTGGACAATATCGTGTCCGTTATTCTTTTTTTATTATTTATTTATTTTAATCTATCAGTTTTTTTCCCTTTTTTTATTCTCATTCTACTAATTCTTTATAATTGTTCTTTCGTTAATCATCCATCTTATCTATCCTACAGAACATGATCTTTTAATGTGGAAGATTTTATTTAATTTTTATTTATTTATTTTTATAATGACAGTTTTCTGCTTTAAACCTCAGCATTTTAACAGTTATTAAGAGGTGTTAGATACGGATCACAATTATCAATAATTGTAATTATCAGTATCAGTTTTATGGTTGAAGACTTCTTTCTTTAACTTTAGAATTTCTAGAGATGTAGATTCGGAACATTTGCAATTGAGAAATGAGGGTAACAACAGATTTTTGCTGACACTTAACGTCCCTCGGTTATACCCTTTAAGTAAAGGAAACGGATGATCAATGGAAGTGATCGATAATGAAATAATTGGTGCAGTGAAATGTGGGAGGAAACGAGACACGATATTGGCCGCCACGAACTCTCTTGGCTTGAAATAGAACCAGAGATCTCTAACACCACTGAGCCACCGTCGTCATGCGATTATGTCGTACAAACAGCCTCGATGCAAGTTAAGTTGTGACATTATATATACATTAGATCAGCGATGTATTATTTAACTATGAAGAGTATCTCAAAAATGTATGTTGTTTAGATCATAAAATTTTATAAATACCTTAACTAAAGTGACTTATGAAAATTTTTGTGTTATCTATTAACTTTGAAAGCATATTGTGTAGTTCGGTGATATGAATGTTCATGTCAATGGTACTGTTTCTAGTTTTGTTGATTCCTCAGCTTAGCTAATCAGTCACTATTTCGAGTTTCTAAATATATAAGTCACCTTTTGTATAAAAATATATTTTCTTTAACAAAGTGAAGTTCTGCATGGCCTCTTAGTGTTGTTTCAAGCCACGACATTGAATGTTGCCATAAATTCAAACAACAAAGCACTTCTCACAATTATGATGTCAAACAATGTAAGTACATTCTTTACTTTTAAAATATTGTGTTCAGGCACCCAAGTTCAGGCAATTATTCCTATAAACTCATTAGAGATAATATTATGTTATGTGTATGTAGGTAAATGTAGTACAATTATAAACTCCTTAGAGATCATACTATTATGTAAGTAAATGTGATTTTTATAATAATTCGGCTGAAATCGTCAGTTTGATCACGAGGATAAGATGGAGTGTTTGGGTCAAAGTAATGTAGGAGTCCATTATAATAGGTGTCCATCAGTCACGAAAGTCATGAAAAAGTCACAAAATCAGAAAACGGTCATGAAAAATCTAGAAAGAGTCACAAAATCTAGCTTTTGGGTCACGATTTTTTTTTTTTTTAAATCTACAAATATAAGTATAGACTGGAAAAGTTTGTTCTATAAAACGTCAAAATTCACCACCAAAAATGTCTATGGTCGGCTTTAGACGTTACCGAATCGCAAGCATAGCACGCTTCTATCGTATGCATGAAAATTCGACCCAATTCGTACCCAAATTCGCTCTTGAGAATGTTACTAAATTATATGGTTCGGGAAAGAAAAAGTCACGAATTTCATATTGAAATTTTAGTAGATACCCTTATAAGTATTTTGAGGTAGGAAACTAAGGTCGGAAACGCCTATTTCAAACACTACGACATCAGGAACAAGTAAAAAATTGCAATAATTAGTTTGTTTATCGTGTCGATGTAACCTGCTTTATTTTTCATAACATTATCTGATTGCTTAATCATTATTAAAAAAAAAAAAAAAAAAAAAAAAAAAACTACGTCATTGTAAGTACAAACAACTCATAGTAACTGTTTAAAATGTTGACCACCAACCTCGATACATGTAGCACAATACCGTATAAAATCTTCTTGCACTTGCGCAGATATCGCTTGTGTTTGTTGCACTATCAAGTAGGGAGTTAGAATCCTAGCAAACAGGTCTTCCTTGGATTCTACTGGTATTTCATGCACCTATGACTTGATATTTCCCGAAAGAATAATCGACAGGAATGAGATTTAGTGAACTTGCTATTCACTAAATGGGATTTCCCCTTCCAACCCAACAATTAGGAAAGTTGTTATCCAAATAATGGCGAAAATCAACATTGAAATAGGCTTCATGGTACACCCAACTCTCTCACGGACGCCCAAGGTAAAGCCTGCAACAATTCGGGCAGTACAACTCGAACGAACAGCAGATATTGTTGTCCATTCAAACTAAGTGGCAAGAGGTAAGTCCTGTTAGTTGATCTTGTATAATCCCAGCCCGCAAGTAGATACAGAATCGATGCTGATGACAAGACAAGCGAATAGCATGTGGATTGTCATCACTCAAGGCTATTATGACTACTGAAAGTAACATCACGGTTAAAAAGAGCCTCATCCATAATAAACGTCTCTGGATAAAATTTGGTTGATGTCATATTTCTGAATAAACGATTGTAGAACTCCACTTGGGATGTGAAATCATTTAGTCTCATTACTTGTATATGTGATAGGGGTGTAAATGCTGATCTCTTAGTATGCGCAACACACTCCTTCGAAGCGCGTACGTGATGTGCATATTGGCAGAGTTAGCAAGGGCTGAAAGCGTGTGAACAATATGTTCGTTGAGCACATCACAGATGTTCAAAGTGTCCGCTATGGACAGTAATGCATGACAACCCCGGATTATGGATTGGCGAACCCGTTCGAAGATATTTAGGTCATGGCGAACAGTTGCACAGGCGTTACAGATACGCTGTTCCAAATCATTGACATCATTGACGAATAGCATATTGACGAAACTTGTAATGTGTTCCCACAGATAAAAATCCAATGGATCAGGTCCGAAGACCAGACAGGCCAATACACTGGACCACACCACGCCTGATCCGTCTTGGGAAGTTGTTCAGCTTCACACTGAAGTACGCGGAAGCCCGTATCTTATATGTACCACACGTAGCGGAAAATCGCTAGGGAACATTTTCAGCGTACCTAAAAGAAAGGCATTTCCTCCTTCCTTTGAATCTGAGCTCCTTCATGGCTAAGCGGTTAGCGTGCGCGCCTTTGGCGTGGGAGACCCGGGTTCGATTCCACCCGGATTCACAGAGCTCATGTGGTTCGGATTCCACGTTAATCAGTAGGTCCACGTCTCATATAGCCTCGCTGCTGAACGGGAAGCTAAACTAAAATCAACTCAAATATCAACCTTCCTTTGAATCTGTTACCTTTTTTTATTTTATTTTATTTTATTTTATTTTTTTAAATAATTTATCCACACTTATACAACTTATACTAGCATCGATTACGATCCACTTTACATCATTAATCTAAAATTTTTAATACGATGTTAACATATTTTAAACTGTTTAAAACTCATTTTTCTTTTATTCTAAGCACACGTACATAATAATCAAACTGTGTTCTTCTCTTCTTGAAGTTTCAGCATGTGCTTAAATTTAAGCTGTTTTCGCCAATATCACCACATCGCCGCCAACAGAAGCATTTGTAGATAAATACTGCGGGTTTGCTTGCAGTTCAAATCATAACACCAGAATGATTTAAAAAAATCGAATTCGTTCGGATTAAAAACAAAGTAAAAACATAAATATTTCTTCAGACTCCACTGAATACCATGTTTTCGTGTTTGATCTTATACTTATTTAACAATTGCACGACCGTGACATACGTAAGAATAGGACCCACTATAAGAAGTACTAGTAATAATAGTATGGCGATAATAGTAAATGTGATATTTGAATTTGCGGTTTTTAATGCCGTAAGTGTCGAGTTTATTTAAAGATTTAACAAATCGTCAGCTAACTTATCTAATAAATAAGTTGAGTTTTCAAATTTAAATGGAATACTGTCCAATTTCACACTAAATCTGTTTTGTCATTTTGCACTTTTACCAATTTACGAGTCGGTAATGCAGTAGTGTTAAAAATCAAACTATCAAAGTCAATATACTCCACAAAATATGATCTATTTTTCTCAGATTCTAAATGTTTTGATTGTAAGAGATTATTCTGAGATTTTATGGTTCTTTGACCTAAAAAGGAAGAAAATGGGGTGAACAGAAAATAAGGAGTGGGATTACAACTTGGTTGGGGACATGAAATTTGGTGTATGAACTTTTCATCAAAGATCAAATATTGCCCACAGTAACACGGGAGACATTCGCTAGTTTTGTATGTAAAGTAGCTAAAGTTCTGTTTTTATTCTATTAAAAGTAAGCAATTACATTTATTAATCAGTAGAAAAATTTGAATATTTCATTTGTATTTTCTAAATCAAGATTGAGTAAAAATTTGTGATTAATACTTTTGTTTTATTATTTTTTTTTTTTTCAGTTTGTGGAGCTAAAAGGCAGTGTATTTAAGAAATTCGATAAAAATAACCTGTTTCAAGTGTCGTGCAGTGATGTTCGTGAGAGATTCCATTTATTTGTTTTGCTTTTTATTGTTGTCCTCCAGACAATGAAAGAATATGCGTGGAAAGAAGGTGAGACTCGTTGTTCCTTTGATTCCATTGATATAGAATTTATTTTTATTTTCGAACATCGATGGAGATTCTAAAATAAAGAGAAAAAAATCGAATACCGGTTTTCAATGAATTTACATTTTTCAGGCACCTACATGTAGAAATTATATTAATCTCTTTAAGGAAATTAAGTAACCATTTTACACATTGCATTACAAATAGTCACGAACTAAACAGCAAGTAGGTGATTTGATCAACGCTAGCCATATTAAAATGACTTCAATAGAAGTAGTTGATATGCATCCGTTTGTTCCTTTAGAATTGTTGAGTCTGTAACATCAGCTTGTGCCTCAAGAAACTTAATACATCCGAAATAAATGAAATAATGAGGCTCATGGAATTCTATTTATTATATATATATTCCTATAAAGAGAACATTTTTCATCAAGTAAAAGGTTTAGCCATTGACAACTCTTTTATTTCCTTTCTCAGCCTACTATTTCTCCACATCTTTGAAAGTAAGATTCTCAAAGAACAAACTGGAGATTGTACCGTATTATAGATCTGTCGACGATGTGCTTTCCCTATATAAGGAAAGTTTGCAATTGGAATGCTTATTATGTATATTAAATCGAATCTACAAACAGTTTAAAATTTACTATAGAACATAATAATAAAGGTAAACTACACACAGCAAGTATGTTACCAGTGTCCACCATCTGCACATTTGCCCGTTACAAAGGCAAACCTTTGGAAGAATACATTTTGGAGGCTATATGACTCACACATTGGAGTCCGAATTAAGGAGAAGGTTGATACTTGCTGAAGCTAGGTAGTATGAATGGATATCCAAAGTCCATTTTATTAATTTAGTATAATCAGCTTAAAACAGATTTATGTTTCAACTGTCCTGAAACCGAAATCCTGACAAGTGAGTTGGTCTACCGATATAACCTAGGTTGTCAACCGCATTAAATAAGATTTTTAGAAAGAAGTTTCACTTGGTTTGGAGTACAGACACAAGATTTTTATACAATATGGTTTCCATACCGCGTTAACTCTCCTTCTTCTTCTTCTTCTTCTTCTTTTTTCTTTTTTTTTTAAAGTAAACACAGCGAAAGGTTTTATGAAGTAGCCTCCCAGCGAAAAATCAGGTGTTTATGAAGTATAATACAATTTCCAGCAAGAATATATAGATATGACAAAAATAAACCTCAAAATACGGATTAAAGAACGTCTTAGAGACGCCGAAGTAAAATACCCGGTTTCAGGACCGGCGAAACATTTGAAAGGAACACAACACAATATTGATGATTCAAGAATTTTATTTGGGGTTAAAGATAAAAGTGAGAGACTTGTTTTGGAAAACTTGTTTATTTGTCTAAGAAATCCAAAGTTGAATTTAGATCAAGGGTGGTTGACTAAGGAATAGGAGGCGGTAACTGAGAAATATAAACAACATTGGAATAGAAATAAAAACATTAATATGAGTTCGTAACATTCTACTACCAAACAAAACTCCCCGGCATCGTGCTCGTGGGTTTTCTCGGGTACTCCCGTTTCCTCTTACTTTCTCATTGCATCAGAGTTTTCATCATCATTCACTTGCCTTAATCATCGTCTCCCTTAGCCTAACAGGCATAATCGTGAAACTTTGAACTCAAAGATTTCCCTTAAGTAGAAGCTTTGCTTTGTATATAATTACATACTTACTAATTGTTTGCTGAGCATTTCATAGTGTCTGATGAAGCCAAAGAGTTAGTTGGTGAAACTGTAACACACATTTAATTTTTAATGAAAATATATGGTTTTGCTCAGCAAACAATTAGTGTATATGTAATCAAAGATTTCATTTCATTTTTAAATACTAAATAAAAGAATACTCAAATTCAACCCGTCATATTGCAATGTGCTGTTCCACCATTACAGAGTGATCAGAAGATTTGCAAGGTGTCTTTTTGCATTGTTCGACTGTGAGGAGTCCGTTCCTTTTACTTTCTTGATGTTTTTCTTATTCTTTCTTCTATTTTTAACCTCCGTGACCAAGGCTTCAAAGGAGATCCGAATAAATAGTGCAAGGTGTTTTCAGGAATTACAGTTACCTGAATGTAAAATTATTATAAAAATTCCTGAGCGTGTTAATATGTTGTTTACATTTTCTATTATTTTAAAGGGAAAAATTTATTATGGAACTCAAACAGGTTTCTAGAACGTATTAAATTCGAATTCCAAGATATCACTGTTCTTGGGCCAGAAAAGTTGAGGTTTTTTGCTACACTTGCGTAGATTGTTAATTGTGTTGTCTGAGGAGCAGACGTAAGATACTTAAGAATAATTAGTATGAAAGTTTTGCTCAGCAAAACTTCAACATCTTAGCAGTTTTTGACAAGCTCTTTTTCTATAGAAGCAAAACGTTAACGAGCATCCAGAGATCAAGTAACACTGGCTGATGTGTAATATTGTTATATGTTAATTACAGTGGACCCACGGATTATGAACTTAATCCGTTTTGTAACGTTGTTCGTGAGCCAAAATTATTTTTCCCATTGAAATTAATGTAAGTACAATTAATCCACTCTAGCCACAGAAACATTGTATTTTGCGTATTTTTATTTACTTTTTTTTAATTTTGTGCGTTTGTGTGTGTGGTAAAGACTATAGAATCAAAATAATATTATCCATTTTAAAGACAAATAAGTGAACTTAAATAAAACGGTATGAGGGCTTAAAAGATGAAGAAAGAAAAAAAAATCTGAACACAGCATTGTGACAGGTCATGTTTACAGTACATGCTCAAAAACACTATTGAGTGCATGGAATTGTGAGTAATATGTAGAATTCTTCAGAATATTTGTTTTCAAACCGAGGGGTCCGTGTACTGTAGTTCCACAGTATCAAAAGTAACGTGATAGCAGTTACGGTCATAGGTACTCGACTGTAACTAGCCTGTCAATTATTTCTAATCAAGAAGTTTTTGCAGATTACGGTTCCCAGCTTTTCCATTTCGCTAAAATTATCCTCTTTAATATCTCTCGTTAGATTATTTTATCTGCCACTGATTCTTTCGATCAATCATTTTTTACAGTTGTCTTTTTCTTTCCATCATATCTTATGTTGCATCCTTCAGAATACGTTATTTTCTTTTAACGCTTTCACTACCAATTTTTTTCTTAGTGAGAAACATTGATATATGGTTACTTTAAGTTGTTTTCAAACGTATAAATAAATAAATAAATAAATCAAATCTGCCGTTTCGTTTTTCGACGTGGGAAGGGTGGGACATATGTATCCCACTGATATTTTTACGTGGGACCTATATGTCCCAGTGGTAGTGACATAAATTATCATCTTGTATTTTCAATTATGATACGTATATTGTCAGAAAAACAGTTGGGTCGTATTTATGATAAATATTTTACATTTCGGCATCCTTTTCCAAATGACAGTACATGCAATGACTGCTTTATCACTAGCACATTGTTTCTCACTTTTATTGTTCACGTTCACTTCCACTACTGTCTATTTGATAATGTTCATAACAATTCTGTGAACCATTAGCAGGCTTCTCTTTACCAGTGGAACATCGATTCATAGCAATAACATGCGGTAAATAACCACGGGTCCTCTGAGAATGTATCGTAGGACACATATGTCCCAGTGGTAGTGAAAGGATTAAGTAGCGCACTAACCGTCTGTTAATGAAACAACCTACGGATCCTAAACACTTAAATATTTTATTATTTCAAGATATCACAATATATTCCATCTGTGAGCTACAGAGGATGCCAGTGACAAACTATTTAAGAAGAAATCGTGGAGAATTAAATAATGTTTTAACAAATGAACAAGTTTATTTTCCTTTTACTTACTATTCCAGTATTGCTCTTCAGATTCTTACTTCTGCCAACATTCCCTTATTACCTATCCGTTCCATTATTATTTCTGTGTGTATGTACACTTACACAAAATATATTTGCGCCCCTGAATTTTTCTAAGTCCCTTAAAAGAGGAAGTTAGGCAATAATGCGTTCGAAGGAAACAGAGTTGGGGTAATGAAGGATTTCCAAAACACCTCGCTGCTAGTTGTTTGAAATATTCATCTCCTATTTTGTCACTTAATGTAATCATCAGTGAACCCAGTCGAAAGTGCAAGGAAAAATTGGTTCGGCCTGCTGGTGAACCGAGCGTATTAAATGATGTGGAAATAAAACAGTAGTTTATATAATCAAAGGTGAAAGGATAAAACTAACAAGATAACTAATCAGTTAATCAGTTCAAATTAATATATATTCATATTGTAATATTCTGTGTTATTTATTTTGTAATATGATTAGTTTATTTTCTGCCATATTGAAATATTTTTCTGCGATGTCACTGTATGAGCCATTACTAAAAAAATATGTACTTTATCCATGTAGAACGTTTTTGGGTATTGCTTCCTGACTGTGTAATGGTGCTTCTGGCCGAAGTGCTAGTAGACTGGATTAAACACGCCTTCATTACTCGCTTCAACGAGTTACCAGTTGATGTATATAGAGAATATACAACCAGCTTGGCATATGACATGGCACAAACAAGACAGAAACATGTAAGTACTATAGAAATGTTTTCAACTAATTGCATCTTCAGCTATAACCTCCCCCCCCCCCCCCGGTTTCCTGTTATATGGAATCGGGTCTCCACTATCCTACAATATATAAATATAAAACCTAAATTCACCCATTCTTAAGCAAATTAGCAAAAATCTCAGCTCTAAATTTTAAGTTGCCGTTGTTGTAAGTCGGTTCGTTTTGCTGTCAAGTTACCACTGCTGTTTTAATTCAAGTTTTGACCCGTTTTTAAATTGCTGAACGATGTTTATCAATGTAGGTATGTGTGCGTACTGTTGTGTTGCATGTGCACTACCCGAATGGAGGCTCTTATCCGTTTTCGTAAATAGTTAGGTGAGCCACTAAGCTAGTGGAACAAGAGTAAGACGACTAATGTCTTTCTCATGCAATTGAAAAGGTGACCCGGTACTGGTAGAGGACTCACCTCTGATGTGAAGGGTCCCTGGCTCGATCCCGGACCATGTGAGTTTGAGGTGGACAACATCGTTTCGGTGGGTTCTCCAATTTCCTACGTTTTCATTCCACCAATTCCTTTCATAATCATTCACCCATCTCCTATAGCATATAGGGCATAAGTGTGGGATGTAAAACGGAAAGTATTATTATTATTATTATTATTATTATTATTATTATTATTATTATTCAAAGGATAGATTGGCCCAAAAGTAGGTATACAATCTCGTACTGATCTGCTTATTGTATTTGATATCATACAAACAGATAGACCTAGCTTCTTTATTATTTATTCTTAATGTCTTTTTACTTATTTCTTAAGCTCGGAACAGCCGAAGCAAATAAACGGATAATCTAGAGTATTATACTTGATCAATGCAGGGGTGTACCTACTTTTGGGCCACCCTTTTTGATAGTGTTGTTAAATGGTTTTGTAGTAATGCCTTACCTTTAAATCTCAACAAAACACTTTCTGTTGCTTTTTCCAATAAAACCAATTCTGTAATATGTTCCATGAGTAGAATCTTTGCTTTGTATATACTTAATCACAAACAAACTATTTGCTGAGCAAAACAATATATTCACATTTAAAAACTACATACGTGTTGCAGTTTCGCCAACTAACACGTATGTAGTTTCTTAACGTGAATATATTGTTTTGCTCAACAAATTGTTTGTTATTAAACCAATTAAATTTATTATACATATGTTATTGATAAATGTTAAGTATGTTGAATCCATTGAAGATCTTGGTATAATACTTGATAATAAATTTTTATTTAACAAACATCTTGAACAAATTATCTCTAAAGTAAGGAGAAATTTAGTCATTATCAAACGGCTCTCTAGAGATTTTGTATTAATAAAAACTTGTGTTATCTTGTATCTTGCTAATGTTAGAAGTCATCTTGAATATTCGGAACAGAAGCGTACAGTACTTCTATAATGATATAGAATCTGTTCGAAATTTCTTTCTTTTCTGGTTATGCTAGAAATTTTAAGTTTTATTACTCAAAACCAATGATGAAATTAGACACTTACTTGGACTTGAATTTATCAGAAAGAAGAACTTTATGATCGTGAATTATTGCATGAAATTTTAACGGGTATACTAGAGTTAATTAATATTGTTAACTTGCATGTTCCTGACACAACTACTAGGAATCACAAAATTTTTTAAGTGTACCTAACTAAATTGTTGTACGTATCTATAAGTGTTTGTTTTCGGCCAATAACTATTCTCATTTTATAGATATGTTTATTAGAAGATTTTGGTATTATCAAAAACAATTTACCAGACGTCACTTTTCATTATATATGTGAATATTGTTTCTGATATCTCTATGCATGATTGAACTGTTTTTCAATGCAAAATCCTAGAAATGTGGTGCAAATGAAAAATTATGTAGCAAAACCCACTGCATACAGAGTGGTACGATAATACACCGACATATTGGAGGAAGTGATAGTAGACGTGATAGGATTCCCACATTCTGGAAAATCAGGGAATGTGAGGGAAATGAAAACATGTCAGAGAAATCATGCATTTTGTATAAAATGTCATCGAAAGTGAGGGAACGTAAATGTGCAAGTGTAACATTCCTTTTTTCAATCTAACATTGTTTCCTCGGGATTCGTGTTATTAAGCATTGAATTCGTGTTATTATTCAGTTCAGAATTTCTTGTCGCCAATTCTGTCGAGGAATTTGAAGCTTAAAATATATAAAACCATAATGATGCCTGTTGTTCTGGATGGTTGCGAAACATGGTTGCTTATTCTGAGGGAAGAACCTAGACTGAAATTATTTGAGAACAAGATCCTGAGACGAATATTCGGACCCAATGGAAATGGAATTGGGGAATGGCGGAAACTTCATAACGAAGAACTACATAATTTATACGGTTTGCCAAACATTGTTAGGGTCACCAAGTCTAGGAGGCTCAGGTGGGCAGGTCATGTAGCCAGGATGGAAGAAAGTAGGAACGCTTTCAAAGTCTTAACTGGAAGACCAACCGGAAAACTACCATTAGGAAGACCTAAACACAGGTGGGAGGACAATATTAAGATGGATCTCGCAAAGATTGGAATACAAAGTAGAAACTGGATGCAGTTAGCTAAGGATAGAAGTCAATGCGGAGCTTTTGTGATCGCGGCATTGAACCTCTGGGTTCCATAGGCCATAGAGTTATTTGGTCTAGGAATTAATTCGTGCGGGTGGACAAGAGATGGCGCAACGAACGGAGCGTCCCACAGTTCCGTGTATCCACACATGTGTTGCAAACCCCTGTCATCGCGTATCGTTCGTAGTATAGGGCAGTGGATTAAAGCGTCAACAAAACCAGTTTGTAGTTAAGTGAACATGGCGCAATTTGTGCCTGATAAAGTGTTTTTGCGGGGTGTCCTGCTGCATTACTTTAACATGCAGAAAAGTGCGACTGAAAGTCATCGTATTTTGGTGGAAGTGTATGGTGACCATGCTCTAGCTGAGCGAACGTGTCAGAAGTGGTTTGCACGGTTTAGAAGTGGTGATTTCGGCTTGGCAGACCAAGAGCGAGCTGGACAGCCAAAAAAATTTCAAGACGAAGAATTGACAGCATTGCTCGAGCAGGATTCGTGTCAAACGCAGGAACAACTTGCAGCAGCATTAGGCGTTGATCAAACAACAGTCTCCAAACGCTTGAAAGCCATGGGAATGATTCAAAAGATGTCACATTGGGTTCCACATGAATTGAAAGACAGAGACGTTGAAAGACGAAAAACCATTTGCGAATTGCTGCTTCAACGACAGAGCAGAAAGGGGTTTCTGCAGCGAATTATTACGGGTGATGAGAAGTGGATCCATTACGAGAACCCTAAACGAAAAAAGGCCTGGGTGAAACCAGGTGAACCAGGTCCATCACAACCAAAACGAGATATTCACTGTGCAAAGGTTATGCTGTGCATATGGTGGGATATGAAAGGTGTGGTGTACTATGAGCTGCTGCAACCGGGTGAAACTATGAATGGAGAACGTTATCGACGACAATTAATGCGTTTGAAGCAAGCTCTGGCCAGAACACGACCAGAATGGGAGAACAGACATGATAAACTTATTGTTCAACATGATAACGCTCGCCCACATGTCGCAAAACCGGTCAAAACCTATTTAGAAAATGTCGGATGGGAAGTTTTACCCCACCCGCCGTATTCACCAGACGTTGCTCCTTCGGACTACTACTTGTTCGATTGCATGAACAACGATTTGATTGGACAGCGGTTTACTTCTTCAGAAGATATCGAAACATGGGTCTCTGACTGGATCGCTTCCAAGGATGAGGACTTCTTTCGCCACGGAATCTGTACATTGCCTGACAGATGGGCGAAAGTGGTGGCTAGCGATGGACAATATTTTTCTTAAGGTATTTATGTATTTTGTGTTTGTACTACAGCTTCAATGTGTGCGTACCAACCGCACGAATTAATTCCTAGACCAAATAATTAGTTAACATTGTTTCCTCTCTATCACTTGTACAGATTGATATGTGAAGAGGACCACAATGATACAACATTCACATGATGTCAGTGATGCAGTGTTGCTATTTCGTGCTGAGGGAGTGAGGTACTTTGTGTGTATGTATGTGTGTGCATTTGTGTGTGAGACAAAGAAGGGGATAATTGATCATGTAAAAGCAGAAATCGAAGTATGACTTGTCATCTTCATGGACGTCAGTTTTAAGACAAAAAACTACTGAAAGAATTGAAAGCATTAGACAAAGATAAACCAACTTTCAGGCTTGACTGTCGAAACTTTTTGCTGAGCACAGTCGCGAAGATTGTGGAAAGGAGCCCTCTGAAGTACAAACTGGTTCGTGCTCTATCAGCTTTGGACCCCAGGCTACAAAGAACAATCCAGAACTTGCTCAGACTTGGATGAAACGCATCCCATAAACTCTGCATGAGCATAACGGAATATCTGATTCTGTAACTGGGAAAGCAAAGTGTCAATTTATGTCTTTCTGTACTGAAATTCAGGGGCCTCATGACTTCAGAGAATACGAAGAGAAGATGGCCAGCATCAGGTTAGATGACTTCTAGCAGAGGTAATGCCCAAGAAACAAGAATATTCTGATTTGTGGAATGTTGTGAAAATGTTTAATTTGATCCCACAGCAATGTCTCAGTGGAGGGCGAGTTCTTAGCCAATAACACACACATTGTAGAAAACCAGAAAGAAGGTTCCCTGGTAGCACGATGCAATTATGTAATGTGGAAGACTAGAGTCTGTTCCTGTTGATCGAAGAATGCTTCTCTCAGTCTGTTCAGCTCTGAGACGCTATAATGCCATTAAACAGAAACGAATCAAAAATGCAAAGGAAAGTCAAATCAAAGGTGAAAAAAGAAAACTGAGTGCTGAAGTTAAGAAATTGGAAGCAAAGAAGAAACAAATGGAATTATGTTACAGACAAGAACAGACGCTCTCGTAGAACAAATTCAAGAATTCAAAGCAAAACAAAATTCTGTTTAAAAAAGGAAATGTGAGGATTAATATGTCTCAGAGTTGGTTATGTTAGGACTGATGGGGGCCACGGTTTCTCAGTGGTAGAGCTTTCATCTCTGGTTCATGGAGTTCTGGTTCGATTCCAGCTCGCGCCAGGTGAACTTTGTGGTGGACAAACGCCGTGTGCGCGTGTTTTCTCATGGTTCTCCTGTTTCCTCCCACTTCATTCCACCATTGCATTCATTTCTCCTCATCACCGTCTCCTTTAGCCTAGCCGGCATAACTGTGGAACGTAAAACTTAAAAGATTCCATTTCATTTCATTTTAGGACTGATGGTAATAGGTCTCAAGGAGAGTCGGCAATATATTCTTGGGTGCATGTTAAATCGCTTTTTATTGTTTTTTCAAGAAAGAAAAAAAAAAAGCAATGTCAAGGTGTGTGGTACTGTATCGTGCATATATTTTATATAATTACATTATTAATTTTGTGTAAATAACAATTACTAATATTGAACATAACAGATATGTAAATGGTAATTAAAGAAGTGTGTTGGACGGATATGGGGATGATAAAACTTACCCGATATCTTCCCATTTATATTCAAGAATTTGTCAGGGAAAACAAGAATGTGTCAGGTAAAGTCAGGGAAATCGATCTTCACTTTTTTGTGGGAACCCTGCGTGAAATTACGCAAAGGAAAAAAAAAAAATATATATGGATCGAAAGCAGCACCGTTTTCACGTGAGTGGCGTTGAAAAATTCTAGCTTGTTCGAAAGAAGTCTTTTATCTATTTACTTGGACCAAGTTGGAATACATCTGTTTATTTACTAATTGCCGAAATTTTCAGTGGGAAATCCCATCTTTATCTTCGGCATTTTAAAAGCATCTGCAGCAAACTCATCACAGGATATCCATCATTGTGTTATACGATACGTAGAAATATCAAAACTAAATTGCTTCTGCTAATAAAAATATATATGAATACCTCTCTAATATCAGTTACAAAAATTGCACTTGTAAAAATTTGTACTTATACAGAACTACACTAAAACTTTTCATGATATCACTCAAAACTTTCCTGAATTGTGCAGAAGCACTGTACGGTTATCACCTTGAGACTGCAAACAATACTAATTTTCTAGTGAATAACATGGTGCATTCAATAGATTGTCTATTGCTTTTGACCTGCAATAAATATCCGCAAACTAATAATCCATTTTTTCATTTTCTACACAATACAATTTGTTGGCACGCTTTTAGTACCTACTTTGCAGAAAGTTCTAACTGGAGTCCCTATACAGTATTTTTCCGTACTGTTGCCTACGATTCTGCTTGACATTGACATAAACGAACTATGACTGCAGGTTTGCAACTTCAAAGGAAATTTTGTAATTCAACCTATCCTTATTCATCTTCGGAATGAGATAATTAATTACGAATCCGCGGAATAATATAAATAACAGCAGTATCTCACGTTTGATTTAAACACAGTCGGTTTTTCGTTTTTGATGACATTATGATCTGTAAACAGCTAAAAATAATGTTACCAACCAGTTAGAGATTGAATTCCTTCAATATTTGTCTCTACATTATCCCTAGGTTTTACAGTAATTTATTCGAGTGCATACTGTGCTAGGAATTTAAAACATTATATCTTATCTAAGTTTCAGATATTATCTAGCTGTATCTTAAATATTTCCCCTTAAGCTTGTAGAGTTATGTAAAATTGTGAAATATCAGAATTCTTTTTGTACAATTTTACTAATGTATCTAATTTATTTTGTTTTTGGGTAGGCATTTTCTGACCACTCAGATCTTGTGGCTCGACGAATGGGATTCATTCCTCTCCCTCTTGGAGTAGTCATGGTTCGAGTCTTGGGTCAGACAGTTCATATCCAAGGTCCTGCGGCTGTGACGTTACTTATCATTGCCTATTTAGCGTTGACATCTTTTCGAATACTTAACAGTGTGGTGATCCTTGGCAAAGCATGTGATTTGATAGCCCATCATCAACAAGACAGAGCACAACAGCAGCAAATGGAAAAGGGAGATAGCACGAAGTCTGACGGTAATTTCTTAAAACCTGAGCCAAGGAAAACAGCTGTGTCTGAACAAAAGGTAGAAACACTATGCAGTGCAACTATTCTACCTGAGATTATTGAAAATAAGGCAAAGACACCAAATAAAGAAACTGTTTCTAGCCAACCTGTGTGTAGTCTTGGGCCAGCTGCTATTTTCTCTAACAGCACCGTGAGTATTGATACTGTGTGCCTAAATGAGGAAATTTTGGCAAGTGGTAGTGGGGGTAAGTGTGAAGAAGACAAAATAGACGGGAGTGGGGAATCCAAAGTAGCTGTAGAGTCGCCACCTAGTGATAGGACCATAGAAAATCAAACAGAAAAACCAAGTGAAAAGCTTCTTGAGAAAGAAAAATCTCCTCAGGAAGACCAGTGTCCCAAAGAAAAAGTAGTCCCTAGTACAGACATGATTTCTGATAGCTCAAAATTGCATAAAGCGACGCAAGAGTTAGGTGGTGACTCTGTAGCTCGCATCTCTGTGGAAACTCAGCTTTGATAAGTGACTTATCCATGTGTGTGTGTGTTTGTATGTGTGTCTGTCTGTGAAGTATTGCTAACATGATTCTGTGATGTATTGTTGATGATGTACAAAATGAAATGATGACAAAAAACGAAAAGATTTGTTTTATTGATGTTGTGAAAAAAAAGTACTATTTAATGCTAATTGCAAATAGATGCATAATAGATTCGGTTGGTGCGTTAATGGATAAATGTTTACGATCTAAAGTGTGAAAGGATATTTTGTGTGTTCTCTGAATGCAAAACTCAACCTTAATTATGTAAATTTTACAAAGTGCATTAGTTAATGATGAATTGTTGTTCACTCATTCATAAAAGTAACTAGATGAGACCTTCGAACTCAAAGAGTAAATTCAGGACAGTTTTTGTAATTTCAGGAACATTTCATCTCGAAATTGTTCAATGAAGTAAATTTACTTTTGTGAGTGAGTGTACTTATATCAAGTGGTAATGTGATACTGATGTCACATGTATTTTTCATGTGACACTGTAATGCAGGGTGTCTATTAATTATGAAAATGTCAGAAAAAGGCCAGGAAGTCAAAAAAAAACTTTACTACCATAACGTTTTACTTATGTGATAATATTTTCCAGCTTTAGCATCTCGTATCTCTTGGCTGGAATACAACAGACGTTGGTTCCGCATGGGAAATGAAAGGTTCAGTCAATCTTGCAGCAGTATTTTTGTTATAATCAGTAGAACGAGGTGATTTTTTGTAATCAGACCCAAAAAAATGAACAAAATTAATGTTTCTGAAATTCTGATAGACATCCTGTAATATTTCCACAAGTATGGGTCTTTAAGGAAGTACTTCAACTCGGTATATATATATATTGTTGCTATTGTAGTTTTTATGAATGCCCAAGGCAGCTTTGGGATTTGTTATTTGAAAATTGTAAATATTATAACATAAATGGCAACTTTTGATATATGGTGGGAAAGTAGAATAAGCCATAAAAGATGCCATTGATATATATTTAAAAGAAATCTATGTATATCGTCTTTTTAAAAATAGAAAAACCTTATCTTCAGAACGCCATATTTTCGAAATTTTATGATTTTTTTTTTAAAGGGCTTATTATAACGGGGAAATTTAAGGATTTTGTTATCAGTAAAATAGAAGTCATTATGTATCCTGAATTTTGTTTTCTGAAGTCTAGTAACATTCTAATTTCTGTTAAAAAGTACAAAAAAGTACTTCACTGGTCACGTCAGAGGTAGCTTCTGCTAATTTGTTTAATAGAACCTGTAGCCATGATTAGGAACATAAGATAAATGTTATATGCATTTCATATAAAACTAGCGTATTACAAAAAATATCCAATCACATTCGGAATTGAAAGCCGAGGCTTGACGTACTAAATCCTAACGCTGAAAGGCTGTAATTGCCATCACCTCATGTTAAAGCAAGCTCAGAATTGTGAGATAATTTGATAAAATACAAAGATAATGTAGAAACTGATTAACTTTTTTTTTTTTTGGTTGAGATTACCGTATGTTCATTGTCACGTGTCTTCTATTTCGAATCACACAGAAGAACCTACAAAGTAACGGAGAGGAATTGCGTTCAGGTGTCTTTCTTAGATTGCTTGAGATATGGTATTCTCGTGAGAACTACCTTGTACCTACAGATAACGGATTTCAGTAAGATTAGAAGATTGCCCAGTCTACAAATCGTATTTACGTATGCATCAATGTGTAAGTTGGGCACAAAAGTCGAATAGAACGATTAATACCAAATGTTGTGAACCTTTTTATATGACTTGTACAAGATAACCAATTACCAACCTCAAGTTAGTCTATGAAAAGCAAATGAAAAATATACCTGTTATGCATCTAGGACGTCAGTATGATTTCCTTCACGATATTAACAGAGGCAAATATGACGCCATGTTCTGTGTGCATTTTGTGAGGCATTACCGGCGTCACTTAAATGCTTCCCAAATAGCATCTTGTAAAGGATCAGTGCTGCCACAACTTAAAAGCATTGCTGCCACAGCTTAAAAGCAAGAATGTGCTGACACAACACATTCATTGTGTAGGTTGGTAAGGTCTAATCTACGTGGGAGGCCGCAACAATGGCGCAATAACAGTTAATTTTTGCGCCTAATAAAATGCCTCGTGGAAGGTCTCGTCGAGCCATTCGCTGATGATAACTGTGAAGTGTGTGAGTTCATTATCTTGTTACAAAACAATGTTATAATGTCACTCGCTTACAGCTGCGGACATAATCAGGTCTTTAGCATATAAATAAGTCGTTTGATTTATTGATCCTTCAGAGAAATAATGGCATGACAGATGGTTTGAACTTATTCCCTCTCACATTATTACACTCGGAAGATTCTGTGTAACTTCTTGAAAAAAAGTAAAACTTTTCTTTAACCCAGAAGAAAGTATCCTGGCTTCGTGAGTTGCTGTAAATACGTATTCATTAAACTGGAGTAACTTCTGCAGTGCTGGAAAGGTTTCCAGCAGCAATGCGCATAGTCTCGTGTCTTTCCGAATTATGTCTGTTAATTCATTCACAGTCAGAGGGCGGAAAGGCCTTTTTGATGTAGTAATGCATACATTTCGGCACATTACGCTCTTGATTTCATTGCTGATTGAGTTAGTGAATCGTTAACAGCAGCACAAGTTTTCTTTTTCGAATGGAAAATTTCCTACTTTGTGGCGTGACTTTAACACTTCTAATGTTGAAAGCTTTCTTTTTCCCCCGGCAGGAGCTCATGTGGTTCGGATTCCACGTTAATCAGTAAGTCCATGTCTCATATAGCCACGCTGCTGAACGGAACGTTAAACTCAAACTTTCTTTTTCCCACTTTAACAAGTAATCTCTAGTCTGTAGTAACTTAGCTCATGGGCTAACATGACAGGTATGTGTCTCTCTTTTACGCTGAAAACGCTCCCCAATATAATATTCTAATTATAATGTCAATGCGGGAGACGAATTATATAATAACCTAATTTCCAATTTCGTATTCGTAAAATGCGCAATGTGGGGAAACTGCTGAGCTGTTTGGAATGAATTTTTCAATGAGCACCTGCGTTGAGCTGCTTTTTTTTTATTTATTTATTTATTTATTTATTTATTTCATTTTGATAAAAATACATATCCTAAGGGAGGCAATTCAAATTTTTGGCCAAGAATAGTTATCTCATGAGCCCCTGAAGTTAGGGAGGTGAAATTTGGCATATAAATTCCATGTTAAAAATAAATGAACACGTGTTTTAGTGTTTTCGAAATTTTAACTTAAAAGAGGAAAGGATGCATGTTGTAAACCAGAAATAGTTCGTATATACCTTTCAGATATTTCCAATAAACCTTATTCTTCCCTTGCAAAGAACGAGCTCTCAAGCTAGTAGTAATATACATATGACACTTAAAACTAATAACTTGTTAGTCTTGTAACTTCGTGGAAAATAAAATAAACCTCGAACGAGGAACTACAGTTTTGGAACTATATATTTACCAATTGTGTTACAGTTTCGGCATTGCAACAATACCTTCATCAAACTCATGACATATTACAAATAACCTAGTGTATCCTTAAATACAGTGTTAGAGAATAAGCTACGCCCTGTATTCTTATGCAGACATAAGAATATCCCGTGAAAATGCGCCATTACGGGTCAGAGTAGAACAAGGAAAACGTGAAAAGGGCGATAATTTCAAATATTTTTGAAGTATTTTGACGAGAGATGCTTACTGCTCCAAAGAGATCAAGTCAAAAATTGCCATAGCTAAAGAAACATTCAACAAGAAAAGATCACTTTTAACTAGCAGGCTTAATATTTCACCAAAGAAGAAGTTGGTCAGGTGCTATATATGGAGTATTGGACTGTATTGTTCAGAGACTTGGACATCACGGAATTAAAGAAGAAATATTTAAAGAACTTCGAAATGTGGTGTTGAGAAAGATGAAGAAGATAAAGTGGACAGAGGGAGTAAGAAATGAAGGTTTTAAATCGGATAGGAGAGAAGAGGACGCTTTTAGCCAGCATTCTTCGTAGGAAGGCCAATTGGATTGGACACATCTTGCGAAGAAATTGTCTTCTTCACACCGCCATAGAAGGAAAGATGGAAGGAAAGCGAGGAGTGGATGGAAAGAAGAACACAGCTGATCGATGATTTGAAAAATAGAAGAAAATACTGGGAATTAAAAGAGGAAACTGAAAATCGAGAAACATGGAAGAAACATTTCCACGCCAAAACCTTAAATAAATAAATAAAGATCATTAGTCCCGGGACTTGCCAAAGGGCAGAATACTTAATAATAATAATTATAATAATAATAATAATAATAATAATAATAATAATAATAATAATAATAATAATAATAATAATAATAATAATATGTTCTTATATGCAGTACAAAATATACATACCACAGAATCTGACTATTATAGACAAGTTATATCAGTAACACAGTAAATCGTCGTCGGCAATTCCAAACCTGCTATGTGCATTTTGCAGGAGAAGCGAAAAACAGTATCCTGGTTAGATTTTTCGCTTTATAAAAGTGATGTTATAAGTAATATTTGATGCTGCACGTAACTTGATACCTTCTCAAGTAACTTGAGAAGATATCAAGTTACGTGCAGCATCAAATATTACTTATAACATCACTTTTATAAAGCGAAAAATCTAACCAGGATACTGTTTTTCGCTTCTCCTGCAAAATGCACATAGCAGATTTTGAATTGCCGACGACGAAATACTAAAATACACCAAATATGAAATTATATAGTACAGTATAATATAATGTAATGTGCTGACTGTAGGCCTGATTTATCTATGCAGAACGTTGAAGAGTGACAAATTTAACGTCATAAAGTCTCTCTGGATGGCTCTTTATCTTTTATGCATTTTCTCTCTTATATTTTCTAAGCGTTTTCTTCATCTATTAGCGAACAACCATTTCAGTTCATTAACTTATTGTCTTCTTACCTTTTGTTACCTTCTTATTCTTTTTGTTGTTTTCTTCTTAATCTACTTTCTCTCTATAGACCTTTTTTTCCATCTCAGTCAATTTCATGCGCCGTAACCTTGGTATACTTGTAAATAACATTCCATTCCCTCGGTAACCTCTTCAGACCTAAATAGCCATTCTTTCTTAAAACTCACTGCTAGCCTTGTGACTTACTAGAAAAGAATTTTTGTATAAGGCATTACTATTCTTAAATTATATATTTATCAGCTGTATTTGGTTGGTATAATTGGTGTAGTTATTATAACTAAAACTTTCGCTTTCCAAAGCGCTACGAATATTACGAAATCATCGAAAGAAAATAGTATGCATACATAAGAAAGAAAAAAATCAGCAGGTTTCCACTTTTACTTTCATTATTTGTTTCAGATTACAATGTATCCGTTTTACACAGACTTACTTTGTGTGTACAAGTGTCTTTGCAGAAGGTTTTGTCATCTTTGGTATTAAGAAAGTGTCTCATTTCTGCATCACCTAAGCTAGGACAATCTATTTATTATATAAGCGAATAGAAGATTATGAAATATCCGAGTTCTTAAATATGATACTTTTGTTTACATGTGTCCAATAGAATACACATTGAAACTATTAGGCATATCGAAGTATGTACTTACGTATTTTTCACGAGGTTGCAGCGGTGTAACATCATCCCATTAAATTTCTCCTCTGTTAAAAGATGTGATTTTCTATGCAAAAGTTTTGAAAAGAATGACGTCATGTCTTAGAAAATGCTGAGTTCAAATGTTAAACCACATGGCAAGTAATTTGAATTTGTAAACATACTTTTTTCTTTACTGCATGCAGTATTTCTTGTAAGAGAAGTTAAAATTTACTCATTTCGTGTATACATAGTATTTTATTTCTAGTCCTAAGTTTCAAGCTAGTCCTTCATTCTAGTTCATTAATTTTAAG
This sequence comes from Thermobia domestica, assembly GCF_964235325.1. Taxonomy (NCBI): domain Eukaryota; kingdom Metazoa; phylum Arthropoda; class Insecta; order Zygentoma; family Lepismatidae; genus Thermobia; species Thermobia domestica. The sequence goes on along the minus strand of NC_137454.1, from coordinate 117,140,543 downwards.
TTTACATACATGTTTTTGAAGCACGGCTTATAGAAATAGTTATCTTATTCTTGTTCGCCCTGTCTACAGTAGGTTAGAAAAAAAAAATACACTTTCAGATGCATTAAAATTACTTTGTGCCGTTTTCTTAATATAGCATCGAGAGTTTGGGCTCAAGAGCTGGAAAAGCACGAAACTGTTTCAAAAAATCAAATTTCTTCGGTATGATACCTCTAGTTTTACTTCCATTATACAAACATTCATATATTTTAAATATAAACTACGACTAAAATAGTATAATTTTTTGTGTGTAAAGAATGACTCACCAAACAAAACTTTTATTGAAGAGTGAAGAGGAGAAGAGGAAGAGCAGAAATAAGGGGAGAAATGAAAATTGTATGTGTATTGAACATAGCTAGGTAATAAATGTAAAATTATAATTTAAAACTCAAAAAGCAAAAGATGTTGTTTATCTGAAGATGCGTACCGAAACTTTGTTTAGTTTTTCAAGTTCAATACATATAAAAAAATAAGTACATGTTACACGTGTTTTTTTTGTTAGTAAATAAATAAATCTGCTTTTTTTTTTATTTTGTAGGACTTGTAAAATAAATAAAATATAAACAAATATGAGCCAAAATTCTGGATACGTAATGATTGATCGCATTTTACTGTTTGTGTTTGTAAAGGATTATATTCAGAAACAACGTTGTCGCGGCAAAAATTTAGAACAGTTATTCTTATAATCGAAAACGTTGATGGATTAATTGGGAGTTATTATGGGAACGTCAGCAGTTATAACCTTTTAACATTTGTTCATATTTTTGGAGAGTTTTGTTATATATATATTCATATATTGTAGTTGATTAAAAAAAGAAAGAAAAAGTGAAAAAAGACAGCAGTCATAATGATTATCCATTGTTATATTTTTATGTCAAACAAGCCAAAATTTTAAACTGTATTGTTTTGCAATTTGATCTTCTGTGCACATAAACGTCTTCGAGAAATCAAGTGCATAGTTTTCTTTCCATCCTTTTATCCTTGTTTGTTTCTAAGTTTTGTTACGCTACAGTAGGATTACGTTTGAGCTCTATGAAGTGCATGGAAAACATTTGAAAAATCGTCGTTTACGTGTTTTCGAACTTATAGAAAATAAACATTATCCTAATTAAAAACTATCCTTAATATTTCATCCGAATTAGATTTAAGGGTGAAGTAAAATAAAGGTTGTATTTCCCCTTTCTTTTCACTTTCGGGACAGGTAATGAAAGCCCAAGGACTGTGCATGACTGAGACACCCATTCAGATGTAGTCAGCACCACGTTTGGCGTCTTTACTTTTTCATGTTGCTGCAGGTACCCATATCAGTCTTAGTGACCTCAAGAGCCTCATTGGAACGGCGGCAGAACAAGATAAATGTCCAGTCCCTATCCTGAGTTCAAACCCAGACCTCCCAGTTGGTAGGTAGCTGCTGTTTTACTAACTACGCTACAATGGCTTTAGATTTAGTGGGTTCTGAACTGAATTTTGTAAGTACTTAGACGTGACGTGCTTCTGTTTCGTGTAGTTTTTTTTATTATTTATTTAAGTAGTAATTCGGTACTACAGTACTACAGTATTTATTTAAGTAATAGTAGTAGTAGTAATCATTTTAGGTAATTCTGTAATATCGGTACTATGTAATATTGATACTTTCTTGTGGCGATACGCTAGTCTTACGCTGCTGCAGATAACTGATACCTGGAATAGGCTTAAGTGGCCGCGTGATACCAACATGTCACCACGCAAATTTCAGCCGATTGTGTCTGGATTTTCATGTGAAAATGCGAACGCATAAGTTAGTAACGAGTTTTGTATAGCGGCAACTTCTGCATGCTTTGTTGTACTTTACTCCACGTGATTGTTCACTTGTCTCTGTTTTCAGTGACTTCAATAATACATTAGACCTTTGGGTAATGTGGAAAGGACGATCTATTTTTCCACTTTGGCTAGAACTATGTGAGACCACGTTGGACTCTCAATTCCACAGGGCAAGGCTATCTCTCGTGTTACCAGACCGCGTACCATACACTGCAATAGTTTTTTTTTTTTTTTTTTTTTTTTTAAGCAGAGTTACCACAGATCATAAGATGATAAGAGGTTGTATGAGACCAACGTGGCACCACGTGGCCGTAAGGAAATACTGTATGAGATCAACGTAGTTTCACGCGGCACTTAACCTGCTAATTTAAATGTACTTCCAGTTAACAATATTATATTCGTAGCTAATAGAAGAGGAAGTGTTCTCACTTCTCCCTTTACCATTGTAAGCAGTACTGTCGGTTCAAAGCAACGACGCAACTGTCGACTGGATCAGTTTTCCGTGGGGGCCGTAAAAAGAAGTGATGAAATATTTCGAAATAACGTCAGTATTATGAATTTGACTCCTAACCCTACATTGTGGTTAGTGAAATGCCATCGTGCATTGTATCGGGCTGTTAAACAGAATGTGGTGAGAAGGACTAGGATGAATTTTGAAATGAGTTTGCTCTCAGTTAGCTGGGTATATTTGTCTATTTTTTTTTTAAAGAGAATTAAAATTTTTAAAACTAGAGGCAAAAAGCAAATAAATAAAACAAATGTGATTGACACTTCATTTAACCCTAGAAAGATACCCTGGGGTCGTCGGTGACTCCACGTGTGTTGACTTACGCATATGCGCCAGGGTTAAATAACCTAAATAGTTCATAATTTGCCTATCTTCAGTGCTTGAGTAGTGATAAAAGTAAGAATATTTAATCGTTGGTTCTGTACATTATTTGTGTTTATTTAGTGCAGCTGGGTCGCATACGACCCCAGGGTGTTCTTTGTGGTACGAAAATTGCATTGTCGGAAATTATTCTTTTTTTTTTTCTTTCTTTCTTTCGAACTCTTTGAGGCTAAAGTGAAACACATAATGGCGTCAATAAGTAAGGGACTCGCAATGAAAAAAATATCTGCAATACTGAGTGAAACAAGATGAGTGTATTGCTTACGCGGCTTATGTGCTGAACATCGCTTTGGAATTTGTGAGTTCTGACGAATGTAAAGATGTGAAATAACTTTTCAATAATGCTGTGAAGAAATCAGAATTCTCTAAACTTGTGTATCTGTTTCAAATAATTTAGACTTATTGGAAAATATTAACATTTGTATGACTATTCAAATAATGAAGCTAGTGAACAGAACATTCGGTATTGTTCTAACTGCTGACGTACCGGGTTATATCTATAACAATAACCTAATCTAACGTATACTAATCTTACCAGTTGCAAAAATACCTGTTAGATTAGGTTAGGTTATAGGGCAATAGGTCACCAGTTAAAAGATTATCGAGAATTTAATAGTAAACCATTAGCACAATATTGGTGTTCAATACTCAATCAATCAATTGTATTTAATAATCAAAGCTGGTCTCAGACTAGGAGAAATTTCACATGTATAAGAGAGACGTACACATGTTATAGTCTAAATAAATTAGCACATGGTACTACCAACTCTTACTCCACTGGTATTTTCTAAATGTATAATTTTGTAATGGGTCGTATATGACCCCACGGTGTTTTTTTGTGTCACGATAATGCTACTGTGCCTTTCCAGGGTTAATACAGCTAAATTAATCTTATTACATAACCTCTGTCATAGGAATTGGCCACTCAACAAAACTAGGGAAACTTTGATAAGAAAAGGGAAAATTTTGTGTCAGTCGAGAAAAAATTTCTTACGAAAACCTACGAACATTCAAGCGGCGTCCTTGCTGAGTTATGAGCGCGGGAAAGTGCAGAAAATTCAACTTTAAGCATTAATAGCGTTAGAAGAAGCGGTATGGTGAATTTGAGAGGGTACCGTATTTGTATTTTCGAAACATACTACATTCAAGATGTTCGGGAAATTACGCAAGATTTATTAAACCTTGACCCATTCAATTCACAATTATATATCAGACCGTGACTTAATTTGTGAAATTTTGTATCTACTTTCCCCAAACCCTTAAACTTGGTATTTTCTGGAAACACAAGTGTGGTACCTACTAAACAGGCCCTGCCCGATACCTTCCCAAATCCTTTACATTGTTATTGTTATTAAATATCCAGTAAAAATGGACTCTGAGCTGTATCTGGTGATTGTTAAATAAATAAAATAAAATAGAACAACAAACACACACAATAAATACAAACACACACATTAAATAAAATAGATCACACCTCAAGATAATCGATATGTATCCCTAGTGGCAAAAAGGAACGGACAGCTCGCTCCGCGTAAGATAGCTGCAGCTCAGTATCTGCCAGAACCATTTTTCGGTGCTTAAATCAGGTTGGTTTGTATGCTGGGAAGCCTGATAAATTAATCCCACTTCAACCACGCCATCGTCGCAAACGATTACAGTGGTGTCAGAAATGTGTTGGTTGGGATCAGCAACAGTGGTCCATAGTGATGTTCTCGGACGAATCCCGTTTCAGTGTGATAAGTGATTCTGGCCACCAGTAACTGTGGAGAGAACGAAAAACACGTTATGCAGAACAGAATGTTCATGAACGTGATCGCTAAGGCCAAGGCATGATGATGTGGGCAGGCATTATGCACAATGGCAGATCCCTGCTTCACATCTTTGAGGGAGGTAACCTGATAACGCAGTGGTATTGCAGAGTGATTCTTCTGAATCATATTCGTCGTTTTCTACGGTGCGGTAGGTTCGGACTTTCTGTTTATGGATGACAATGCGCGCCCACGCAGGACCGCTGAAGTATGGGACACACTTCAACGTGAATATATTACACGTATACAATGGCCTACTTGCTCTCCGGACCTTAATCCTATTGTGCATGGCTGAAATGTCCTTGGCAGATGTGTTTTAACGAACTCCCCCCTCCCCGAACCTTGCAAGAACTAACAAACACCTTGCGAGAGGAATGGGACCAATATCCCCCAAGGATTCCACTAGTCTAGTGGACAGCATGAATAAGAGATGCAAAATGTGCACTGGTGTCCGAGGTGGTCACACATCTTACTGAAGTACTCATATCTGGTGTCCTTCTGGCTGAAAGACCCATTTTGCTTGACTGTTTGGACATGATCCAAAGAGTACCTTTTCCTTTTTTCGTTTTGTTATTTTTCCATGTGGCGCAATCTGTTCCATTTTCCATTAGAATACTTCCACGCTGCCCCTACTGCATATGTACTGCGTTTCATTTCTTTCCCCAATGTCTATTATGAGTTATTCCGAAAAATGTCACTGTTCCTTACATTTGTCAAGCAGGGTAGTCAGATTACAATTTTCGTGATCAGACATATTCTTAGATTTTGAAAGGTGTTTCATCACAGCTTATTAAATTATTAAACCTTGAGCACAATCAGACAAAAGGATTTTAAAAGGTTGTTGTCTGGACTCATAAGTTGGTGTACTATTCCAGCATTCACTTAGTCTGTCAAAGAAAAGCTTGGAAAGACCAGTGAGAATGGCCGGTTATCGATTTTTTAAAAATAGAATTACTCGAACAGCTGTTTCCAGCAAAATTTAAACTTAGGGCCGTTCATACAGATGTAAATTCCAATAATAATAATAATAATAATAATAATTGGAATTTACAATAATAACAACACGGTCAAGGTGTGAAAAAGCCTTTGCAGATCAGATATCCTAAGAGAGGTTTCTCTTCCCTCCACCAGGCAAACGTCGAAATGGAGTTGAGTTGATTTTAGTTTAGCGTCCCTTTCAGCAGCGAGGCTATATGAGACCGGGACCTACTGATTAACGTGGAATCCGAACCACGTGAGCTCCCGCCGGAAATCGAACCCGGGTCTCTCACGCAACACAGGAATGGAATTTATACGCCTTAAGTAATCTCTTTTCCAATGTCTTTAACGAAGGACGTTATCCCACTGACATCATCAACAAGCCGAAGATGCCATAACAACCTTCATAATGTGAAATAAATAAATATAGGGCCTACTTACGTCTTTCTCTGAAGTAATGCCTGGCAAATTAGCATGTTCTTTGTAATTTCTTCGCTATTTCTCATTATCAACGGAATTTACATACAAGTAGTTATTGTCTCTTTTCCTTTTTAACCAATTCTAACAATTTCTTGGACATCTTGCAAATTGCGAAGCGACTCTTAGTTCGTCAAACCAAAAACAAAGTTTACACACTACTAACCAAATATTTTCGAAGTGATGCACTGAAATCATCAAAGATTGCTGTGACACCTCATATGCTACAAGACACGCTCCTGACTTTCTTTTTCTACCCCCTCCTATTAGCAAATTTTCTTCAAATATTTTTTACCTGAACGAAAACGAAATAACAAAGAAAAAAATATTGTTATCCTCTTTTCTTGCGCAGTAGGTTGCAGAAAAACTACTACTAGTACTAGCTGCTGAGTATTTATCGAAATCAATCTTGATGTCAATTGCGGCTACAAATGAGCAGTGCTAATCCGAGGTTCGCTGTTGTAGTTGATGGTATTGTGAACGATGGTGAATGCTTCAAACTAGACCGATGACAGGTCACGTGTTTGGTTATTTTTGTAGAGATTAACGATTTCTTGGCGCAAATATATCCATTTAATTTCCACTTAACCCTTGAATTAAAGTAAAGACCACATTTTTTTCGGAACCTTATTCCGCGATTGGAAAGGAACTGGTTCCGCGATGATAGGTTCCGTATTGCTGTCCCAATCAGTAGACTTTAAATTTGGATCAAAGAGGACGTGAATACTGGTCATTGCCAGGGCCGGATCTTGAATCCTACGAACTACGCGTTCGCAGAGGCGCCAGGTGAAAAGGGCGCCAAACTGAAAAATGAATTTTGTATTTTAAACAATATATATTACCAGTGGCGTATTTAGGGGGAGGGCTTCCGGGCTTAAGCCCCCCCCCGAAATCTTACTTACTATAGTAAAGTATATGAAATATCTTGCAGAATTTTCACATTTTCAGGCAAAGCCCCCCCCCGAAAGTTAGCAAAGCCCTCCCCGAAACAAAATCGTAAATACGCCACTGTATATTACAAAAAATATGATGAATAATTTTCCAAATAGCTGCAAATAAATGCAGACTGAGATACAGATAAAATACAACTGAGATACAGATACAGATGTGAAAAGGACGATAAAGTCGAGTCTTTGCGTAGTTGGCTGTAAAATACCCCTTTACAATTGAAATGGACTCGTACATTAATTGGCACCAATGCCACACTCACAAGTGATGCTAGTTTGAGGAAAATTTTCTGCGGCGCTGGGAGATTTAAGAAAGATTTTTTTTAAAGAAGGAAAAGAGAGATTTTACGAACATATGATAAAATGTAGGGAAATATAGCTTTCAAATACCTGTTATATTAATCGTGCGGCAATACGTCTAAAGACAGCAGCATTCTTTCCACAATCCCACCATATGCACAAAATACAAGTATAATAGACTCTTAATTGCTTTCCCAGCAACCCTTCCGTGATCTTGCTAGAAAATATCATTGTCAAATATGTCTTTAAAATGAGAATGGATCAACAAACAAAAAAAGGAAGTCACTGCATGTGTTGCTTATGGATTGGGTGACATTATCATAGTAGAAAGAAATGTCTTTAATGGTGCTCTGCCTTGTCATAAACAGTGTCTCCATATAGTGCTTCGGTTTAATGCCCACAGTTAAGGGTTCAGAAAGGTAAGTGAAATGCACATTGTCGAAGTTCGAGTCGAGCGACTAGGCTTTTGTTGTGCATTGGTCCAGGGAGGGCGGCGAACACTAAGAAAAGACGGCGGTACAAACGGAATTTTTGATCATCTTTTATGGAAATTTTAACTTAAATTCCTAATATCGGTGACACAATCGCTGCCCACTGGTTAATGCTCAGTGGTTCATTCCCGTTTGGCCTATTCCCGTGTTGCCTACGGCCCTTCCAGCAATATATATATATATATATCTTTATTTCAATCTCATCTGAAATATAGGCCTATTCCCGTTTTGCCTACACTCACTCGACGAGGAATATTTAGTGTCTGAGGGATTTTTTTTTTTTTTTTTTTTTTACAAAGATTTACGAATAAGTTTATTTTTCAATGTCAGCAGCATCTCTGACGTGATTGACTGTGATCCTAGCCAAGTACGTGGCGTGCCACTAGTAGTTCCAAAGGTCACCATTTCAAAATCGATATACGTTCTAGATATACGTTCAAAATCGGGCTCACAGAACAATTTAAAAATGCGAGTGACGAATTCGAGATCAGTTTCTCGAACTTTACAACGCTGGTCGGTACTTCCGTGATTCTGAGAGATGAACCATTATGTCCTCCAACTGCCCTGCTAAGAAAATTTCTTAATGCAATTTTTCAGTCTTAGTGGTGGGTGGAAGTAACTTTGTAGTTTTTCTGCCTGAATGCTGAACTACTAGTAATATTGGAAGTAGAGTAAAATTGAGACCCGGAGAGAAGGCTCAGAATAGCATGAATGCTGGCTATTAAATTCAATTTTGAATGCTTGATTCATGTCCAGAGTGGTGGACGAGCATCGAACCAAAGGTAGCAGAGGTGAAGTGAACGGAGTCAGTTCTCATCATCGATCTTCCTGTTTGTATAAATTGAGTATAAGAGTTTCTCTGAATGGAAAGGTATAGACGCTGTTGTGCTTTGATGGTATTTAAGGCGACAAAGGACATAATGCCTCGAATGGGTGCTAATTACCTTCCAAATCTGAATTTCTTTAAACTTATTTTAGCTAAATTATTAATTTTTATACCAAATTTCTCTTAATGAAGGAATTAGTTTTATAGGATTGATGGACCGGGATAAGTCTTCAGTCAAGGCATAACGTTTATAGTGAATATGGTGATAGATTTGAACTTGCTGAATCACATTTAAAGATATTAGGGCCTAACATACTCAATTAACCTTAATCGTAACCTTAAAAAAAATAAAGTTGAGAAATGTAAGCATAGATACTTAGAAACACTGTAGAAAAGCCAAACTTACTACAGCATTTATTAATTAGTATGAAAATTTTAGACAATAAAAGGATTACTATAAAGTGACAATTCTGGAATTTTTTTTCTGTAAAATTCAAGTTAATTGGTTTAATTTGTTATTCCCTAAAGTGATTAATTTCCATAGATTTATTTTCATTATCTTTATGTTGCGTTCCCACCTCAAACACTGAAATTCCCTCAAACACTAAACATACCTTGTCGAGTGAGAGTAGGCGAAACGGGTATAGGCAAAACGGGAATATCCGTCTTACAGATAAGATGAGATTGAGATAATGATAGAAGTTGCTGGAAGGTTTGTAGGCGAAACGGAAATAGGCCAAACGGGAAGACACCTGCTCACTTTGGTAATGTCTATTTGTCCATTTGTCATTCGTCAACATTTTCGTTTCTATCCTGTGTTGTTTCGCTTTTTTTAAATAATGATGCGTGTTTTCAATAGTGCTTTGTATTTCAAGTAATTCATGTAATAATGGCCAACGATAAAAAAAATCAAGTGAGCATTTTACCGAAAAGAAAACTACGAAACTTGAAAGAAGATGAGAGGCAAGCAAGGTCTCTAAAAACTTTCTTTCGATTTATGCACAAAATTTCGAAAGTGATAATCATACAAATGTTGAGGTGGGGAGTCGTCAATACCAGTTACTGTTAACGAAGCATTTGCAATTCAACAAACTTTTGAAACTGTAAGTTTATTTTATTGATCGCAGTAATTTAATTGTTAAATTAAACTTGAATGGATACGACCTCTTCAGTTATGGATCTAAGTTAAATTTAATGTATTTCAAAGTGCGTTTTAATACAATTAATTTTCACCCAGTATATGCTTATATAACTCTAAAGGATAACTGTAATCAAAATGTCATTAGGATTATAAGTAACACTTTTTTTTTTCAGAACTCTCACAGTCAATGACAGCAGCGTATACACTGATCTTCAGTTGAATTAGAGACAGCAGGACAGTGGCAGAAACCGCCCTGAAAAGTCTTCATCAGTGCATATGAATGAATTGCATCGCGCATGTACTGCTGCCGTGTCCTTCCTTTCTCAGTATCCGTGCCAGTACAGTGTATGACGGGCAAGACGAAGGACCTGAGTGCACATGGGCGTCGGCAGGGGGTCGAAGGGGTCGGTCGACTCCCTGGAAATCTAGCTACCTTGATCTTGAAGTAGTCAAGTATATATATTGAACTTAGAAGGAGTTTCCGGAGACAGGATCCTATGTTCCCTCCGTAGCACTTCACGATAATTCCTGTTTTCCAAATTTCAAACGTTGAAAGAATCAAGCAAGTTATCCTCAATCGTTCCCATAGAAAATGAAGAGCCACATCTTTTAATATTTCTGCAGTGGTTTCCTTTGTAAAGCAGAATAAAAGTGTTTCTCTGACTCATTTGTCTGACCTTTGCAACAATCGGAAAAGTATGAACATTTAACACATATTGATGTTAAAAATAACCCAAGAATTCTGTTTGTGAAGGCAATAATGTCACCGACTCCTTTGCACCTCTTTGCCCTCTGACTAGCAAGGTGATCCTGAATGACCTCACCTCCCTTTAAACCAAGAATCTTGATGGATTACAGAGAGGGGAAGGGGTCGAGAAGACAAAACTGCAAATGGAGCAGCAGGGACAATGATTCTAATGCTGTCAAACATTGTCTTCGTTGTTCTTAGTAGCGTTCTGAGCAGAAAGAAATTGAGCTTTTTTCCCTATGAGACCCCGCGGTTTAAAAGTACAATATTATTTTTAGCGGGGAAGATGGAGATTGACCCTTTTCAAGAGAGAAAGGTTTAGTTTTGCATAGTTGGTTGTGCACAGTTATTGGAAATCCGTGTTTCTGGTGTGTCATATAGGCGGTTTTCGTTTTCAAAACTTTAAAGTTGCTCGGGAGTGTCGGAAAGTGATAAATGTGTGTGGTTTTCGATCTCTTTCAGAGCTTAGTGGGTGTTTTCCCCTTAGCTTATAATTTATTTAATATTTCATGTGTAGGTGAGTGAATTAGAAAGAATTGCTTTTAAAAAATTAATCATGCATAAGCATAAGCAAATGAAACTCGATGTTTTTCTAAAACAGCAAGTGTCCTCAAAATTGGAATATACCAAGCGTGATATTCTGTGTGCTGAAAATCTGAGCGAAGAAAACGAGTTACCGGAGGGCAATATCGTTAGCGTACCTTCTCCCCAAATGTCTCCTTGTGCAACTTTATTAGGTAAGGAGACGTTCTGTGACCCAAAAGACATTGGCAATTATGTAGACTTAAATTTGCAGTCAAGTTTGTCGGACACTGGCCGATATGAAATATTGATGTCGCCGTGGCATCCGACCGAAACATATGATTTTAAACAAGATGTTATGCCACGAAAACGCCCCTTTTTTATATAAGTGGTTTGTTGAATTTCCGTGGCTAGCAATTCTAGAAAGTTGCGAGGGGAATTGTGCAAGCAGTATGTTCTTTTTCGATCTCCGGTAAAAAGAGGATTGCAAGGGTCTTTTATACTAACACCGTTTAGAAAATACAATGATCTGCTCGACAACACGAACAATCTAAATGGCATCGGGCGTCCACAGAACATGCTCAGTTATTTTCGAATGTTATGTCTACGAAAAGTTTGCCCGTTGATTTGAAAATTGATGAAGCGGCTCGGAAGCAAGTTGAGGAAAACCGAAATAAACTGTCATCAATCATTGAGACAATTGTCTTTAGTGCGACACATGATTTGTCTTTACGAGGAAAGAATCCTAAAACTGGCAATTTCTACGATCTTCTACAATTTAAAGTAGATTCAGGAGATATAACATTAAAGCAACACTTTGAAACTGCTGCTCAAAATGCAAAACACTTATCTGTGCAGACTCAAAATGAATTGATATCAGTTGCAGGCAACACTTTACATGAACAGTATATAAAGCCTAAAATTGTTTCTTCTCACTATTATAGTGTGCTTGTAGATGAGACAGCTGATATTGGGGGTGTAGAACAATTGTCTCTAGGTATTCAGTTTTATGACACTTGAAAATCAGATGCGAGAAGATTTCGTAGGTTTCATTCCATTAGGAGAGTTAAACGCCGCATATATTACTAGAATAATTCTAAAAGCATTGGAAGAACGTGGATTATCTCAGTGTGACCTTGTAGGGCAGGGTTTCGATGGTTGTTCCATCACGGCTGGATGTAGTAACGGTGTACAAAGCATTATCAGACGACAATTCCCAAAAGCGTTTTTTTTTTAACCATTGTGTATCACACAAGCTTAATCTTGTCGTTAATAAGCTATGTTCCATTTCTTACATACGAAACACAGTGAATACTATCAAACAAAGTACTGAAAAAATGATCGATCTGGCTCAGCGTTTGCCAACTCACAAGCCCCTGGGAAAATGACCACCGTGCACCGTGAGCCCACGGTCTTTTACGACCTCCATTTAGGGGTGTATTCGTTCTCTTTTATGACCACTTTTTAGGGGTGTACTCATTCTCTTTTACGACCTCCTCCATTTTAAGGGGGTGTACTCGTTTTCAACCCCTACGAACACATAACATTACGTAACACACAGCAGAACATAAGAGTACGTAACATAACAAGGGTGTATTCATTCAACCCCTACGAACACATAGAAGAGAAGATAACACATAACACTACGTAACACACAGCACAACAGATAATACATGGCGTATTTTCCAACCCCTATTTTAAGATAACAGAAATTACGAACACATAGAAGAGCAGATAACACATAACATAGCAGGGGTGAACTCGTTCCCTTTTTCAACCCCTATTTTAACATAGCAGAAATGACATAAGCATGTCCTCAAACTACTGACCATTGTGAACAAAGGTCAATTGGTCATCAAGGTCGAAAACAGAGCCACATTTAGCAATAGGTCATCAGGTACTACATGTCCCAAAATTAGTGGTCATCGAGGTCAAAGACCAAAATACTTAAAACCAAATAACTCTTAAATGGATCCACATATTGATGTGCTGTTTCCACATTTAGTAATCGGTCACCAACTACTACATGTTAAAAAAGTACTAATCATCGAGGTCAAAGGTCAACATACTTAAAACCTAATAACTCGAAAACGGAGCCAAATATCGAAGTGGTGTTTCCACATTTAGTAATTGGTCATCAACTACTACAAGTTCCAAAATACTAATCATCGAGGTCAAAGGTCAACATACTTAAAACCTAATAACACGAAAACTGAGCCAAATATCGAAGTGGTGTTTCCACATTTAGTAATTGGTCATCAACTACTACAAGTTCCAAAATACTAATCATCGAGGTCAAAGGTCAACATACTTAAAACCTAATAACACGAAAACTGAGCCACATATTGAGGTGCTGTTTCCACATTTAGTAATAATATTGCTGAGATTCGGATATTATATTTTGCTGTTTATCTAACTTTTAGAATATTGTAAAATCGTTAATTGCTGTCTTCCAACTATAGAACACCAATTAGTGTTGTTTCTAATAACCTATTATTCTTAACGTTCAACAATTATTCACTGTAAAGCAATGCTTATAGAATTCTTTTCTCGGAAAAATCAGCTGTTGGCATGAAAAAGTAATTGGGGCTGTTCCCACTATAGAACACCAATTAGTGTTTTTTCTAATAACCTATTATTCTTAACGATCAACAATTATTCACTGTAACGCTATATTGAAAGCAAAATTCTTCTCGGAAAAAATCAGGTGTTTGCAAGAAAAAGTAATTGGGGCTGTTCCCACTATAGAACACCAAGAAGTGTTTTTACAATAACGTATTCTTTCTAACATTTTTAGTGATATTTTCTAAACCTGAAAATAGAAAAAAGCAAATTATTATTATTACATTTCTTACATTACAAAATCATCCAAAAATCGCATATTAGGCGTATCCCACATAACTGGCTCAGCATTGGCCAACTCAGGAGCCCCTGGGAAATTGAGCACCTTACACCGTGAACCCACGGTCTTTTACGACCTCCATTTTAGGGGTGTATTCGTTCTCTTTTATGAGCACTTTTTCAACATAGCAGACAAAGAACATAGCAAAGGGGTACGAACACATAACATCCTCCATTTTAGGGGTGGACTCGTTTTCCAACCCTTATTTTAATGTAACATTATTTTCTTTTACGGGGGTAGCAACACCCCCAACCCTCCTCCTTTCTCATCCAGGGCTTGGGACCGGCAATGGCGGAGTTTAAAAAAATAACATCATCATACTCTCATAAATGAATAAAGCATAATATCATTAGCATCAATAGTAGTGAATGAGAATTTGTTTAAAAAATCCTGCATCGAATACCCAGATGCACGACATGCTAGATATAGGAAACAGTAATGTCCACAAAATTGAGATAAATCACCTTGAATACGTCTATTATTCCATGTATAATACAGACAGTTTCGTTTTAAAAACCTTATATGATGTTGTATATAGGGAGGTATACCATAGCTATCGAAATACTCTCCCACACACATATTAGATATATAAACAGCAACCCAATGTTCACCAGGTTTATCACTAGAATCAGTGTTTATAATTATGGCGGCTGGAAATGTATGAATAAACAAAGGTAACTCATCAGCAGCATACACACCAATAAAATGATCTTTAGGCAAATTTTGTTGTAATGCTTCATAAAGCTCAATTGTATTTAACATTTTCTTTCTTTAATTAATATATATTTTTCTCTGGAAATCAATTTCTAATTCTGAAGAGAATTCACCATAAATAATTGTTGTTACAGGAGATGGCAGTGCTTCTTTAAAATGAACCTCTAAACGTACACTTCCTTGCCGTTGCGGACTAGTATGAAATGCAGCACTTGCGCTTGAATCAGGAGTTAAATCAAACACCAGTAGAGTATAACCATTAGGATATTCAGCGAGTGAAATATTATTACCTTGATTAGAATAATAAATACCTGAACCTGTAAATAACGTAGAATATGCTTGTACATATAACTTATTATCAAAATCTGGCTGTAAAGGTTTGAAGGGCATTGGATTTCCATCAACATACAATGTAAAAAATGACATACTAAAATGTTGAAAATTGAATGGATTTGTTTGATAAGTACCATTGAAAGCAGCATTAGTAACAAAACCAATAATAATACGTTTAGGCACTATGCCTGAAAACAGATCTGGAAGTGTACTATCCATAATTCCTTGTGGCAGAGTTTCTGTCTTCACCTGCACTTTTGTTATAGGATATTTTATTCTAAATTTAGGATTTTGTAATACTTTATTTTGTGCTATTTTAACTGCTGGTGATACATCAACCTTTTTCACAAGCAATGTTGCATGTGTAATTACAACTTTTCCATCAGCATCTGCGTCACCCATTAGACAAAATGTAGGTTTAGCTGGAATTAGTTTAATACGCAATTGTACACCATTCAGTAAAAATTTCTCCTGATTGAAAATATCAGCATGAATATAACCCAATAATTCAAATAACTGACTTAAAGCAGTGAGAAGAAAACGCTGTTTAAATCCTACATTAGCATCGGCCACACTGTCCATATGCCCTGCAGTATCTTTAAACCACATTGATGTTTGAAGATGCGTTGTTTTAGCTTCAGTATTATAATTTAGTAGTTTTTCAATATACGATCGATATGGATATGTATGTGAAAGGAAGTGGATTACCTGTACTATCTCTTAAATCAATAATAATTTGATCAAATTGTTTACGTTGCACAGTGACATAATGAGGATTATCAAAAATATGTACATTATTAATACCATGCTCTGTAATATTTGTATTTATAATACGTAACAACGGAGCTACGGTGTCACCCACCATTTGTGGTTCTACAATATCACTGTAAATATACATAAGTGTAGGGAGCGCTTTTTGTAAATCAGGTGGATAACAAGCATGATGAACAAGTGCAATATCTTCCTGCTGTATATGATCAAAACCTAGTATTCTGGCTAGTTCAGGAGATAGGCGTACTTCTATATGCTTCTCTTGATCTTTTATTACTCTATTAACCTCAATTCGTTTCACTGATGCTTTGACTTTTAATTGTAAATTTAATATATCACTTTTATGATTAATTTGAGATAGAATATCATCAACATGATAATAGTGGCCTGGTAAGATTTGAGTTATGTTCCAGTTTTTTGTAGTAATGAGACGATAATAAATATTATTTGTATATTTGGAAACATTCTGAAATGAACTTGTATAATGCACTTCAACAACAGCTGTTTCCCACACTCCCTTCTCCAGTACAATAGGTTGATATAATTTAGTAGTATAACAAGCAAGAGTATTTTGAGGAAAATATTCCATAGAACTATTGCTACATTATTAGCAAAAGCCAATATACTCTTAGAGTACATTGGTAATGATCAACGAATAGATTATATTAGAAAACTAACAGAAGACGAAGAGGACGAAGAGGATGGTCCTCCACCCCGTAAACGCAAATGGTGTACTTATAAGCAATAATAATAATATTCTATTGTAATCTATTGATATTTTTAAGTATATAGAAAGATGAATGAGCCCTACCTTAATTATTACATACATCAAGCAGGAGGTAATTATAACGTGTATAGAGGTACAGCATATCAAGAAGGTTATGGCATTGGTAGTTTTCTAGGAGGTTTATTTCGTACTGTATTTCCTTTATTAAAACAAGGTGCAAAAACTGTTGGTAAAGAATTGATACGTACAGGAATTAATGTAGCAGGAGATGTACTAGATAATAATAGACCTATTGAAGAGTCTTTGCATGATCGATGGCAAGAAGCTAAAACAAATTTAAAAAATAAAGCTCAAAATAAATTAAATCAAGTGTTGGAAGGATCTGGAAGAAGAAAAAGAAAGAAAGTTCATTTTAGTGGTGCTGGTGTGAAACGGATAAAAAGATCCAAAGATATTTTTGATTGATTAATTATGGAGCAAAGTGATAGTTTTTATCTCACACTTCCTAGCAATAGTTCTATGGAATATTTTCCTCAAAATACTCTTGCTTGTTATACTACTAAATTATATCAACCTATTGTACTGGAGAAGGGAGTGTGGGAAACAGCTGTTGTTGAAGTGCATTATACAAGTTCATTTCAGAATGTTTCCAAATATACAAATAATATTTATTATCGTCTCATTACTACAAAAAACTGGAACATAACTCAAATCTTACCAGGCCACTATTATCATGTTGATGATATTCTATCTCAAATTAATCATAAAAGTGATATATTAAATTTACAATTAAAAGTCAAAGCATCAGTGAAACGAATTGAGGTTAATAGGGTAATAAAAGATCAAGAGAAGCATATAGAAGTACGCCTATCTCCTGAACTAGCCAGAATACTAGGTTTTGATCATATACAGCAGGAAGATATTGCACTTGTTCATCATGCTCGTTATTCACCTGATTTACAAAAAGCGCTACCTACACTTATGTATATTTACAGTGATATTGTAGAACCACAAATGGTGGGTGACACCGTAGCTCCGTTGTTACGTATTATAAATACAGATATTACAGAGCATGGTATTAATAATGTACATATTTTTGATAATCCTCATTATGTCACTGTGCAACGTAAACAATTTGATCAAATTATTATTGATTTAAGAGATAGTACAGGTAATCCACTTCCTTTCACATACATATCCATATCGATCGTATATTGAAAAACTACTAAATTATAATACTGAAGCTAAAACAACGCATCTTCAAACATCAATGTGGTTTAAAGATACTGCAGGGCATATGGACAGTGTGGCCGATGCTAATGTAGGATTTAAACAACGTTTTCTTCTCACTGCTTTAAGTCAGTCATTTGAATTATTGGGTTATATTCATGCTGATATTTTCAATCAGGAGAAATTTTTACTGAATGGTGTACAATTGCGTATTAAACTAATTCCAGCTAAACCTACATTTTGTCTAATGGGTGACGCAGATGCTGATGGAAAAGTTGTAATTACACATGCAACATTGCTTGTGAAAAAGGTTGATGTATCACCAGCAGTTAAAATAGCACAAAATAAAGTATTACAAAATCCTAAATTTAGAATAAAATATCCTATAACAAAAGTGCAGGTGAAGACAGAAACTCTGCCACAAGGAATTATGGATAGTACACTTCCAGATCTGTTTTCAGGCATAGTGCCTAAACGTATTATTATTGGTTTTGTTACTAATGCTGCTTTCAATGGTACTTATCAAACAAATCCATTCAATTTTCAACATTTTAGTATGTCATTTTTTACATTGTATGTTGATGGAAATCCAATGCCCTTCAAACCTTTACAGCCAGATTTTGATAATAAGCTATATGTACAAGCATATTCTACGTTATTTACAGGTTCAGGTATTTATTATTCTAATCAAGGTAATAATATTTCACTCGCTGAATATCCTAATGGTTATACTCTACTGGTGTTTGATTTAACTCCTGATTCAAGCGCAAGTGCTGCATTTCATACTAGTCCGCAACGGCAAGGAAGTGTACGTTTAGAGGTTCATTTTAAAGAAGCACTGCCATCTCCTGTAACAACAATTATTTATGGTGAATTCTCTTCAGAATTAGAAATTGATTTCCAGAGAAAAATATATATTAATTAAAGAAAGAAAATGTTAAATACAATTGAGCTTTATGAAGCATTACAACAAAATTTGCCTAAAGATCATTTTATTGGTGTGTATGCTGCTGATGAGTTACCTTTGTTTATTCATACATTTCCAGCCGCCATAATTATAAACACTGATTCTAGTGATAAACCTGGTGAACATTGGGTTGCTGTTTATATATCTAATATGTGTGTGGGAGAGTATTTCGATAGCTATGGTATACCTCCCTATATACAACATCATATAAGGTTTTTAAAACGAAACTGTCTGTATTATACATGGAATAATAGACGTATTCAAGGTGATTTATCTCAATTTTGTGGACATTACTGTTTCCTATATCTAGCATGTCGTGCATCTGGGTATTCGATGCAGGATTTTTTAAACAAATTCTCATTCACTACTATTGATGCTAATGATATTATGCTTTATTCATTTATGAGAGTATGATGATGTTATTTTTTTAAACTCCGCCATTGCCGGTCCCAAGCCCTGGATGAGAAAGGAGGAGGGTTGGGGGTGTTGCTACCCCCGTAAAAGAAAATAATGTTACATTAAAATAAGGGTTGGAAAACGAGTCCACCCCTAAAATGGAGGATGTTATGTGTTCGTACCCCTTTGCTATGTTCTTTGTCTGCTATGTTGAAAAAGTGCTCATAAAAGAGAACGAATACACCCCTAAAATGGAGGTCGTAAAAGACCGTGGGTTCACGGTGTAAGGTGCTCAATTTCCCAGGGGCTCCTGAGTTGGCCAATGCTGAGCCAGTTATGTGGGATACGCCTAATATGCGATTTTTGGATGATTTTGTAATGTAAGAAATGTAATAATAATAATTTGCTTTTTTCTATTTTCAGGTTTAGAAAATATCACTAAAAATGTTAGAAAGAATACGTTATTGTAAAAACACTTCTTGGTGTTCTATAGTGGGAACAGCCCCAATTACTTTTTCTTGCAAACACCTGATTTTTTCCGAGAAGAATTTTGCTTTCAATATAGCGTTACAGTGAATAATTGTTGATCGTTAAGAATAATAGGTTATTAGAAAAAACACTAATTGGTGTTCTATAGTGGGAACAGCCCCAATTACTTTTTCATGCCAACAGCTGATTTTTCCGAGAAAAGAATTCTATAAGCATTGCTTTACAGTGAATAATTGTTGAACGTTAAGAATAATAGGTTATTAGAAACAACACTAATTGGTGTTCTATAGTTGGAAGACAGCAATTAACGATTTTACAATATTCTAAAAGTTAGATAAACAGCAAAATATAATATCCGAATCTCAGCAATATTATTACTAAATGTGGAAACAGCACCTCAATATGTGGCTCAGTTTTCGTGTTATTAGGTTTTAAGTATGTTGACCTTTGACCTCGATGATTAGTATTTTGGAACTTGTAGTAGTTGATGACCAATTACTAAATGTGGAAACACCACTTCGATATTTGGCTCAGTTTTCGTGTTATTAGGTTTTAAGTATGTTGACCTTTGACCTCGATGATTAGTATTTTGGAACTTGTAGTAGTTGATGACCAATTACTAAATGTGGAAACACCACTTCGATATTTGGCTCCGTTTTCGAGTTATTAGGTTTTAAGTATGTTGACCTTTGACCTCGATGATCAGTACTTTTTTAACATGTAGTAGTTGGTGACCGATTACTAAATGTGGAAACAGCACCTCAATATGTGGATCCATTTAAGAGTTATTTGGTTTTAAGTATTTTGGTCTTTGACCTCGATGACCACTAATTTTGGGACATGTAGTACCTGATGACCTATTGCTAAATGTGGCTCTGTTTTCGACCTTGATGACCAATTGACCTTTGTTCACAATGGTCAGTAGTTTGAGGACATGCTTATGTCATTTCTGCTATGTTAAAATAGGGGTTGAAAAAGGGAACGAGTTCACCCCTGCTATGTTATGTGTTATCTGCTCTTCTATGTGTTCGTAATTTCTGTTATCTTAAAATAGGGGTTGGAAAATACGCCATGTATTATCTGTTGTGCTGTGTGTTACGTAGTGTTATGTGTTATCTTCTCTTCTAT